>NC_056575.1:4237025-4407025 GCF_018340385.1 Cyprinus carpio
CAATATTTCCAGTACTGTTACATAATTCACATTTGTAAATGGTCAATTCAATACAGCATTGAATACAGCAACAAAAGCTTACGCATCATGAAATACTAAATTACTAAAATATTATAGGTAGACTTAAGGGGGAGAAAATGATATGAAAAATATGAAGTATGATAAGACCTCTTTCAAAACAACTTGGAATGTAACCGTGCTGATAAGGGATGTGTGCGAGACAGAGAAAGAGTGTCATGTGTTTGTGTTGAGAGGAAGTAGGCCAGTGTGCTGAAGGCCAGCGTGCCATTGCTCACCTCTGATTCACACAATCACGCTTGCTCAATATCTGACCATCGCCCACCCAGCTCTGAAAGGTCACCACGGCCCTGTTTGAGCCATGAGAAAGAGAGGTGTGGACAGATGTAGGATGATGTACATTTTAGCATTAAAATATATGAATAAAAGCTCTCGTGACAACAACATTAACAACAGAAATAATACCAGTAAATAAAAGTAATTAATATTATATATATATATATATATATATATATATATATATATATATATATATATATATATATATATATATATATATATATATATATATATATATATATATATATATATATATATATATATATATATATATTCTCATATTCACATTATACAAATTAATGATTTATTCAAAATAACTTGATCTTGACATCCTAATTCATCAAATTTCTTGACCAAGACTAATTTATTTTATTAATAATAATTTAAATAAATAATTTATAAATAATTTTAAATATACTGTGATAATATTATTATTATTATTATTATTATTATTATTATTATAATACATTAAGATTTAACTATATATACTATTATATTATAATCATCTTCACATTTTACTATATTTAGAATAAATGAATGATTTATTCAAAAAGATATGATCTTGACATAATACTGTGATGTTTAAGAAATTGTTAAAAAAACAGAAATGAGTCATTTTAAGAAATTGTGTAATGATTGAAGATGTTTGCCTAATAGATTGGGTTTTATTGTGCAAGCAAAAGAAAAACTGAAAGTTGTGCAAACTATCAGACTTCTCAAGTTGTCAGCCATCAAGGCAGAGTTTCATGCTGTCTACACAGTGACCTCATGTGGGAATCAGAGGAACTGCAGTTAAATCTTTAATACACGGGGTTCATCTCCAACATTCAAGTCTTAATACCTTCATCCAGCCCAGATTAAGTTCATAAAGGGCAGGAATCAAACATCTCGGCATTCACATTCCAGACTTCATTGCTTGATTAATGGAAGGGAGTCTGAATTGCCTTGTGGAGGAGAGGCGGTTTTGGTGCTCTTATGAGTAGTGCTATCATGACAGCGTGGTGATGAATGAGCTCTCCATGGCGGGTGATGGTTGGAGAGCCCTCAAGAACAATTCCACCCACCCTGAGTCCGTCAGCGTCTCTGAGGCCCACAAAGCAGCTCTTGTATCACATGACTAGCGTCTCGCACGAGCGAGGGTTCAGACACAAGTGAGGCTTGGCTCACCTCGTCCAATCAGTGAAAGTGAAGGGGTTCATGGGAAGGTGAGGCGCTGCTCAACCTTGGCCAATCAGAGATGACACTGAATGTTTGCTCTCTCCCTGGCCTGTGGCTCTTGGGTTTGACCGAGACTCCATGTCTGAGATGAGACCGACTCAAGAGGAGCGCTGGCTAGACAGACACAAACACAAGCCTCTACTTCCCTGTCTGGTGCTTTTGGGAAAAGCTGCTAATATTGTTTCTTCTGTATCTACTATATGTGACAATGTTCATAATAAGAATAACTTCCCCAAATGGGTGCATGAGAAAACATAATGCATTATAAAATTTACTTAAAAGGAACAGACAACTCAAAAATGGAAATTAGTGTCTTCATCGAAACATATTTGGAGAAATTTAGCATTAAATTACTTGCTCACCAATGGATCCTCTACAGTGAATGGGTGCCGTCAGAATGAGAGTCCGAACAGCTGATAAAAACAAAATTTTTGGGTGAACTGTTCCTTTAATGGCAAGTACTTTTGAGCAAGTACTGTTTAAACATAAATCTTAAGGGCCTACCAACAAGAAGTGACTTCACATACAAAAACCTATTGCCTTTATGAGATAGCCTCACTTATGTAGTGAACCTGAGTTTGAGTAAAAAATGCAAAACCTACTCTGGGTTCATCAGGTGTGGGGAATGCAAACAGTGACTTCACAAGCCAGCTCAGTGGGTATTCCTAACAGGATTACAATAGAGATAGACGACTGAGTTTGGGTCTGAACTGTCCAGACAGGCTCTATTACAGCTGCCAGATTACACTAAACATGACAAATCACCAAAGCAAATAAACTCACTCCGGCCATCTAAATCCTTAGCATTGTGCAAATTAACTCCTTAAGAAAAACTACAGATAGACGAAGAATAGAGCACAGTAGGAACTATTCAGTTCTTTGCAGTCAACATCAAGAAAAGTTTAAATGCATGCTAATGCAATGCAATGCAATAAAAGTGAACTAACATCTACTATAATATAATTTCTGTAATATATGTATTGTAATAATACTTGCCTACAAAAAAGTAGTTATCAGAAGACATGGCTAACTAGCTAAAGTATCTACTGGCAGGGGCTAACCAGACCATGCTAACCAGGAAAACCTTGATCCCCCATAAAATTATTACAAATTAAACCCGGGTTTGAAGAAATTAATAAAAAAAATCATGTTTTGTATGAAGTATTTTGATTAGACAAAGGATGAAAATGCAAAATAAATAAATAATATTAATAATAAAATTAAAATAACCAGTTATTTTATTATATTTCCTTAAAAATTGATTGTAATTGTTTTTTGGGAACATCTAAATAACAAATAAATAAACCCCATCAAACCAAAGTAGTTCATTTATTTACCATAAGTTCACCTGTGATAATTGAAAACGTGTCCCATCATATAAAACTGAGTTTAATATTTGAGTATTTGAAAATGTACTACATTTAAGCACTAATCTAGCTACAGCAGCTTTCGTATGAGAGTGTGTTTTAGATGCATCACTCCATCTCTAAGCCTGTCCATCCATTATCCAGACCCAGTGACTCAGGGCCTGAGCACAGGCAGAAGCACCACAGCCCGCTCGGCATCTGAGGAGAGCCAGCGAGAGCAGAAAAAAAACAAGAATTAGCAGTGAAAAGAGCAAATAAATAGGTGCTTCTACTTGAAAAGCCTGTAACAAAGCCTTTTGAGGACCTAAGAGACAACGTGAGAAAGAAAGAGGGAGAGAGAGGAAACAAGTGTTTTGTCACTCAGCCAGGAGCTGGTGGAGGGGCAAAGCGCCACACAGTGCTGTTTCTGAGGGAAAGCTTTTAATGAAGCCCAGGGGGAAAGGAGAGCTCATCAGACTGAGACACATCCTCTAAGATCTCTCTTTTATCTCACGCACAGATTTTATATCACATACATTCACATATACGTACTCTAAAGCTCTTCCTCTAGACTTTTAACAAAAGCAGTGCAAGATTTATACTCCTGTTAGGGCATTTTGCACTGATATGCATTTCACCTGAGGCTACAATTCCTAAGCATATCCTATACTTCCTTGTCTCCACCTAAGCAACCAGAGCTAACCAATGACCCATAAGCCTGAAGGGTTTTACTATACACTGTAAATCACTAGTTAAAGCTCTCCAGTGTCTCGTTGACCTCATCTTGACCCTTGTGACATCCAAAAATGACCCCTCTTCAAATCAACAACACTAACAGGGGAAATGCCATGTTTATCATCTAAAAGTCAATATTTATTGGCGTTAATCCATGCAAAACTTGTCACCATGTTGCTTACTGGCTCGAGTTACATCCATGCTATTCTGTTCCCTAGATACGACTCGAGTACTTTCTTTAATGCATTTTATCTTGCTTTGTTTTATCACCCAAAAGACCTAAATCTTAAGTGCAAAACACCTGATCACTTGTATGATTTGTACAAGCAAAATGCACAAAATAATTGCTTTAGCAAAGTACCAGAACACAAAGAATATAAATCAACATGAAAGATATGATAAGAATGCCAAATGCAACTGGTTGCCATTTAGCACGACAATCCGTTTGCCAGCATACCCCTTGCATCCCGATGAATGTCAAATATAAGGTTTTACTGTTCAGTAAATTGTAGAAAATGGAAAATGGCTTGGATTTCTAACCTCTGAATGTGTCAAACATTGCCTGCAGACATAGAGGCCTGTGACAAAAGCCCTGGTTTAGTGTCATTACCTTCCCTCATTATAGTATTAGCTCTATAAAATGCCCCTGTTGTTTGGGAGGAATACTTACTAGGCTCATAATGGAGAGGCTTACACACAAATACTGACCCAATGTGGACACAAACCCAAGTGAAGCATAGACAAGGACAATTGTCTCAAATATAGTAAGCTAAAAGCTGCTCTGTCCCTGGAATGCTGACAGATGGACAGGAACATTCTTTAGCAGCATTTCGGTCCATCTCTGAACCTGACTGGTGTCTAGGATCGCATATTCTACTGTTCGGCAATGCTGACAGGAAGAGAGAAATAATGAGGGAACATAGAAAGAGAGAAGGCAATTTAACATCACTTGCACCATGCATGGAAGTAGAGAGGTGTGGGCAAAAAAGGAGGAAGACTTGCCAATTACGTGGTGCTCAACCTCCTGCTCCTCCATTATAGAGCTCTTTCCTTTCACAGTGCTGTCTGGCTCTCAGCATGGCCTCTCTGATTGTGTGAGGCGTCACTGTCTCACTGATAGAATGAGATCCTCAAGCTGCATAACTCTACATCTTACCTACATTTTGTAAAATATGGAATATCTGAAATGAAATAATACAGAAGGGTCAAACAGTAAGGAAGAATCATTCTTTACATAAGAACTGTGGTCAAACACGGATAGTGAACAGCTGTTAAAATGTATCATTTGAAGTGTAGCTACATCAGGATGAGAGAGACTGAAAGTCAAATAAATAGACAGACAGACAGATAGATAGATAGACAGATAGATAGATTAACAGAAGGACAGACTGATAGACAGACATACAGATAGATATGAGACAGACACGTCAATTTTACAGTACACATAGTAAGATAGGTAGATAGATAGACAGACTGATAAATGGTGAGTCTATTAATTGGACTTTAGTTTGGCAAACTAGTTTTCCCAGACTTCCAGTTCTCTGTAATTCTCCCTGCAGTCATCCATGTGTCCGGCAAGTTCATTAGTCCCTCATCATGCAGGAGAAACGGCCTAAATCACACATTGTCCTGCAGAAAAGACATGTTCTCATAAGCCCATCACGTCTGAGATCTTAGAGTGGCATCTGCGTCCATCAGAGCTGGTCATGCCAAGGTCTCAGGAACAATGTCCTCTCCTCAGGACCAGTGTGGGATCAGCGCTGAAGAACAACAGGATATTTGCAGCCATTTTCTAGCACTGTGCAAAGCCTCTTTACATCATCACAGACCGAAAATATTCACGCGAAGACAGAAACAATCAGAACAACAAATAATAAAGAAAATATTTTGAACAATGAAAATAAATTGATAAGAAAATGATGCATCACGCAGTACAATCACAACACATTTTCCAAGCAAATAATTTAGACTTGGTATTGATGTTATTCTGTAAATAACACTTACAGTACATTATAGTACTTACAGTATACTTACAGTAATGTTAATTATTGAGTTATATAATATAAGAAAAAATCCTTTCCTTCAATGATATATCACAATAATGTGTAAACATGATTCAAACATTTTCATACCGTCTGTCAATATCAGATGAGAAACTACTGCTGTTAAAGTAGATAACACTGAAACAGCCAATTAGCTCAAAAGTTTTTTTTATACTAAAATCACTGATTGAGTGTGACAGTTGAACTGAGAGACTATATATGCAGCACGCTGCCACTCATTACTTCAGCTCTGTTTCAGTTGTCTCATGCAGAGTTGAATTGAGTCTAAACAAAAACGTATTGCAAAATATGATCATAGGCTGAAACAAAACATCCCTCAAATGTGATTTCAAATGAACCCTAGGGACAGGGTCATCTGGATTATTTAAATTAATTTTGAACGTCTTCTGAAGGGATTCTGACATACAGTACAGGTCACTGATTTATTCAAGATGCAAATCTAAGAAAGTTTTGAAAGTGGCTAAATTTGAATGAAACGTGCATTGAATGATACACTAAATAAGAGTCAATAAATAAGTGTAGATACAGTGACATATCACATTTCACAGCTCGCTCATCTCTTGTGTTGTGTTTTCACTGTGCAGCCTTAGGAATCCGCAATGTTCCAGTCATTCTCCAGTGTTCAATCAGAACCTGCGACTAATGTAGCAAACCTGCAGAACCAATGGTTCCCGGAGCCCTCGTTCTCCTCCTGCCCCTATTCCTACAACACCAATTTGAACCCGGGGCCCTACCACAGCAGTCAGCCCTCCACCTGGACTTGGACTCGATGGGAGGTATGCAAAATCTCTGATACATCAATTTGTTTTTGCTTGATGGCATTTAAAGGAATAGTTTGTTTCTTCTTCAGAACAGATTTGGAGAAATTCAGCATTAAATCACTTGCTCACCAGTGGATTCTCTGCAGTGAATGGGTGCCGTCAAACTGCTGATAAAGGGTCTGTAGGAAGTGTTATTACAGACTCATATTTTGGGCAGAAGCGACAGTTTAAAATTAAAACGACTTGATGGATTTTTTTTCATACAAACACAGCTTTTCACTTCACAAGACATTATCTGTCAGACCGGAGTTGTGTGGATTACCTGTGGATAACTGTGATGTTTTTATCAGCTTTTTGGACTCTCATTCTGACGGCACCCATTTACTGCAAAGGATCTATTGCTGAGCAAGTGCATTGCTAAATTTCTCCTAATCTGTTCCGCTGAATTAAACTCATCTACATCTTGGATGGCCTGAGGGAGAGGAAATTTTCAGCAAAATTTCATTTTTGGGTCCGCTTTTCCTTGAAATAGTGAAAACAGAACATTATGTTGCTGTGTTATTCAGTTGGCATGTATGTGAATTTTATATATATATATATATTTTTTTTTACATTATTTTACATTTATATATATATTTTTTATATTATTTCATTAGAATATGATTTAATTTTAGTACATTAAGGCCATGATTAATATTAGCTTTAAGTACGTCTTTTCAATGACAGGGTGGCAACCAATGTGCCATATAAAGCGTGAAATAAAAAAAAATCAGTTCCAAATAAATCCATATAAACAATTCTTAGATACCAGGAATAAATTGCAATTAGCAGCACTTGCTATAGGTGTAAATATATAATTAACGTGTGAAATGCATTGTATAAAATCAGTGACATTTTTCCCCCTTTCTGCCGCATTGATACTTAACCCCATAATGTGATTATAGATGCATGCCTATGTCTGCACATTTGAGCCAGAAACCACCCAAACAGCCCTTTGTGTCCCAGGACTCATTTGTCTGGAATTCCGATGCTGTGGATTTGCTGGTGGTTTTGTTTCAGAACGTAATTCCACACTATGTGTTGACAGAACAGCAGACCTCTGTTATCACACTAGTCACATTTGACAAGTGTTTATTTTGACTGTAAAAAGCAAAAGGTCCTGAACTGGGGTGTGAGTTTGTTTCTATATATGATCAGTCCTTCTCTTTTCATTCTTTATTTTTATTATTATTATTATTTTAGTTTTTTTTTTTGGCAAAGTTTTTTTGGCTTTTGAATAGCTCAGGAGATTAACGGAGTTTTCAGTTATGTTTTATAAAACTATCAACTTTGTTTCAGACAAAAATGCACTAAATCACTAAAAGTTGACATACTGATATACAGTAATAGAGCTATAATATAATTTAATATTTCTCTCTCTCTATATATATATATATATATATATATATATATATATATATATATATATATATATATATATATATATATATATATATATATATAAACATTTTTAACAAAAGATCTGATAATCAAAAAAAAATATTTGTGATTTGTGATCATTTAATAATGAGTTAAGATCTGCTTAAATTGATCAGTCAGAGGAAAAACACTTCAGCTGCCCTTTAAAAACTGTCAGGAGGAGAAAGCTAGAAATCAGGTTTTCAGATGGAAAAGCAAAGCAACAGTCAGTTTTAGGGGGTGGAAAGGGAATAGAAGAGGCTGGAGCACATCAAAGCTGCCTTGTGTTTGCTCTGGTCCACAAGAGGCCTTTCATGTTTTAAAGTGTGTGTGTGTGCATCTGTGTTTTTGTGTGGGGCTGTGTATTTCAAACATTGCAGCACTACCTGTGTTTGGAGGAAAGAGGCTCGTCTCTCTGAAGTGCACTGTCCCTTGAGGCTACGGGAGACAAACACACACACTTTCACGCAAGAAGACACAGATCTATAACTGTGTATCTACACGCCCCCCACCTATGAGGTTTATCCTGAGTGTGTCGGAGGCAGGTCGTGAAGCCGAGGGGTTATGGGAAGACGTATTATAGGGAGACGGAGCTGTGGGGGGTGCTGTTTGGATCCTGACTGACTGACTAATAAGACCAAAGCAGAAGGAGACCACCCACCCCGTCTGGCTCGGATCCAAACTCTGTCTGACATCCTGCGACCCACTGGACTGGAAGTAACAGATCATATCTGTGAAAGTCACAATTAACACAGCGGATGACACAGCGGATGACTGGAATGACTGGAAACTGTGTTAAAAACAACCATCAACATGTATGGCCCTGTAAATTGCTGTCAAAAACGATCATGAAATAACATAAATGGTTTAAAGTTGGCATAAATTTTTAATTCACCCTATTTTCTAAATGCATGTTACTGTGAACGATTAATCAGTGCATGTTTCTTTTTCTTTTGTAATTTTTTAACCCCAATCATTATGATCAATAGATCCCAATGGAGATTCCCTGCCAGGGTTATTACTTTTAACTAAAAAAACCCCAAAACCTTTTCATTACTTGAAATATACATTAACTGAAATAATATGTATAAAAACTTTTCAGCTAGTTGCCAAGCCAAAATTTCTAAAAAACCATACGTTATAAAAAATAGTTAGCTGAAATGAACTATAAAAAAATAAAAACTATATAGGCATATTTAAATAAAAGAAACTACTATAAAAGACAAAAAAGACACTACAAAATTAAAATGAATACAGAAAATATTAAAATTAATTCAAAATATTAAAGGGGTCATGAACTGAGAAATCAAAAATCCCTTGATCTTTTGACAAATAAGAGGTCATTGAGCTATAAAAATGTCCTGTAAGTTTCGGAACTCAAAACTTTCTCGTTTATCTCAAAACAGCTTATATTGAAGCCAGTCTGCCAAAACGAAAAAATGTGCCACTTTATGATGTAATAGTGTGGCTAAACCCCGCCTCCGCAGAAGAAGAAAAACGGCTGCTTCCGCATCACTGCCTGTTTAGCCCCGCCCACCGATTCTACATCACTGCCTGTTTAGCCCCGCCCACCGATTTGTACATGTAGTGTAAATAACGAGAGAGGCAAACACAGGTCTACACAGAAACCAACCGATAAAGATGCTCTGAAGACAACAAGACGCTGTACAGTGCCATGTCAGTAAGAACTTGGTCCTTTTTTTTCACTGCATTTTACCAAGGATTCGTTTACAAACAAGGCACAATTCGACACAGGATTTTCAGAAAGACTGAAACTAAGAGTCCATGCTGTGCTGACTATATTGGATCCGACAGTAATGTCGCACCACAAAAGTGCGAGTAACTGTTTTTATTACACGGTCACTATTGCTTTGTTTGTTATTACAGATTGTTTCCTTTTGTATGGAGTATTTAAGCGTTTTTAACCTAAATCACAGCAGCGTCCATCTGTGAAGGATGTAGGCTGTCAAACATACACAACTGTATCTATTTTGCAATGAACAGGCATTGCTAAAGCAGGGTGGGTGAATCACAGCTCTAGAGAAACATGGTGGCGTTTATCACATCACAAAAATGACCTCTGATGAACTCGGTTGTCCAGGACAAAGAGAAATGGCTGAAAAGAAAGACAGACAGACAGATGGAAGGAAGGAAAGATGGAAATAAAAGCAGGGGAAGATGATTACATCAAAATCCATTTCCACCCAATCATTGTAAATCAGCAGAGAGAGAAAACTGTATTAGCATCATTTAATATGACAAACAGCCTGTCATACATTGTAACATGAGATGGGGTTTTTCCAGGACAGCCGAGTGACTCAATATCGTGACTGTTCTCCCTTTCTAAAATTAACTGACTCTGATCAGAAGTACTCTTGATCAACTACAACATTTGCAATTGGACAACAAGGACTGACTTCTGCGGTTTGGTGATGTTGCTCGTTCTTTCCAGGTCTCTTTGATCTGTCAGGGTCGTTTTCTGCTAATAGGATTGACTCAGCGGTCTTTTAAATTCTATATATTGTGTGTAAAAAACAGAAATCTGTTGATCTGTCTGACCTCCCTGGATTACCCCCTGTGTCCAGATGATCCAGACATCCCTTCATCTTTTTTAAGAAAAAGGAGGAATTCAAAAGGTCAAAAGAATTTGTAGCATTTGTTGTTATATATTATATTATTTAGGGCTGTGAAGTGATAAAAAAAATCTAATTAATGATTAATGTAATGATGTGCCAATTACTCGCAAATTAATGATACATCAATTTGTATTTTAAATTTTAAGTTCTTGTGTTAGATGATAAAAGCAAACAAAAAAGTAGCTTTAGAGAGAAATATTCTGATACAACATTGCTTAAGTAAAGATAAGCAAGACATAACCCATACAGGGTGATTTTTGACCTCATATCTTGAATTTTTAGGTGCATATAACTGCATCACACAGTCATCCTACATCACCTTCGTCAGCAACTGCATGTAATATATGATGATGTACAGGTCTAGGCAGGTGTGTTAAATGCATTAATAATTTAAATGTGTCATTTTCTTTTCCCTAATCATGTTAAATTGTATAAGAACATTATAAAACAATGAATTACATATTATTAAATATATAATTACTATAAATTTTAATGATAATAAAGATTGTATTAATTACATGTTACACACATGCTCAGACATCCATAAAATGCCCGAATACCAGATGTATTGGCATCAAATAAAAGAAGTGATCGGTCATTTTATCACAAGCTTCATTCTTGTCTCAACAAAGATGGCAACTGATGTCCTGGCATGTGCAAGCCACATTAACAAGCAAGCGTACTCTCCTTTATACGATTAATGCAGTACATGTAGCAGGTGTCTGCCAAAATTCCTGTCTTATTTAAACCGCCCGGCCCATACCAGCCCTGTAATCCTATTAGGCCTAATTGAGTGAAGTCTGCAGTCTTTTTCAGTTAAACCAAGTTCAGCCACTAATAGGATTCAAAGCAAAAAGTTTCAGTGCATGGAATATATGCTAGTGTGGGCTTTTAGCCTTGAGAGGGGCAGAGCGTTGTGCCCCGGGGCACTTGTGGGACCTGATCTGGCTAGAAGGGGTGTGGGCTCTGTTTAGGTGTCCAGGGATTAATACAAGCAGTAAAGGTTTTACGTTTTACATTTTCAATTTTAATAAAATCCCAGCAATAGAATAAAACTTCAGAATGTGTATTTCCACATTGCTGTTTGTGCCTGAGCACAAATGTAAGCAGGAGATAATTTCTTAATGGGTGAATCTGACAAAAACATGCAGATCACGTTTCAAACTCTACTGTACTGTGCTACAGAAAAAAAAATAGAAATAAAAAAAACTTATTTAAATCAGACAAATATATCTACCACCATGATGTATAAATAGCTTAATTAAAATGTAAATTATTTAAATTTTATGATTTGATTCACATTACAGTACTGATTTCTGGCATTATGGTAATGACAGTATGGGAGGATGTGTGCAATTTTTTTTTAATGAAAATAAAAAAACCACAATGATTTTTAAAATGGGCTTTGGTAGAGAAATTAATGTTTTTTTTTTACCCCTTAATCTCACACATACAGGACTGTTTAAAACACAGCATTTAAAAATTTGAATGGAAGCTTTATGTTGAGTGCATGAAAAGGTCTATAATAATAAAAAAAATATTATTGCTATAATAATAATAATAGAAATAATAATTGTTATCAATATAATTGTTGTAGCAATAATCATTTACATTTTCGCTTTAATAACTAATAATAATAATAATGAGTGATAATAGTTATTAACCATCACAACATTATCACAAAAGTACAAACATTAACCTGATGATTCATTTATGGAAGGTGATTATAAAACAGTGCCATATTTGTCAGTTGTTATGAGATGGATCTTGCACGTGATTTTCCACTAGATAGAATTGCTTTGATCGTATTGATTAAATGGTAATAAGCAACAACTAGACTCTTCAAAGATACTATCTGTCTGTCCTGCCTGACCTTTGGCTTCTGATCAGAGTGAGAGTCCATGTCTGCGTTTGATGGGGAGACATGTATCAAACAGGGCCACTGTGGCTCTTAATATGGTGTATCACCAGGGGCCCTCACAAAACCCCGAGGCTGACATCTCAGCATCATGGCTCTGCCACACTGATTAGTTGCTGGCGTCTTTTGGACAAAATGACTGAAAGAGACACAGGAGTTCGTCTCCAGTTAGGGTGTACAAGTTCTTTGTGAGGATAATAGACCATGAAGATAATAAAAGAAAAGAAAATAAGGGAAATATGATTATGTAAATTATTAAACTGTGGGATCAGTTAAATAAAACCATAAAGTGGTGATAAATCTTCCAATTTCAGCTACATACATCAAAAGCAGGAAAGTGGCTAGTATTAGCCAGAAGACTTCCTATGGGAAGTCAGATAAATGCCAATCAAGATCAGAGGAGAACGTCATTAGCATTTCCTAATCTCATTCAGATTACTCTATTTGCCCCATTGAGGAAAGTTAATCTCTAGAATAATATTTCTTTTGTTTTCTGTGGCACCCTGTGGAATCCTCTGTGTTGTCAAAGAGTGGATTTCTCCACAGGCTTTTCATTGCAGTAAATAAATCCATTTGCTTACATCTAACTTAAAAAGGTCATCATTCAATACTTAATATAATACTGCGAATATAATAGTAAATAGAAACAATATTCTTATAAAAATATAAAATATTCATATGAAATGTAGTGAAATTAATACTTTATTATTAACAATGTTTGCCCTAAAGTTGCCCTCCCAAACAGCAATTTTTGCTATGAATATTTAGTAAAATTTGAGGTTTCTGAATAAGTGCTGAATACATACATATATAAATGAATACATAAATAAATAAATTCCCTTAACATTCCCCAGTAAGTACAGTATGTAAAATAAAGCTCTCCAAGTGTCACCAACACTAAACTTGAAGTTACTCCAGTTGACTTAAACTCCCAGTCAGTCCAAGACCCCCAATAACTCTCAGAGATTATAAATTACAAAAGAAGAGATAGAAAGAGAGTTTGAACAAGAAAGAAAGAAAGGGAAAAAATATCAAAGAATTGGATTAATTGGCATAACGCAAGGTGGCTGAGCACAGCCAGAGAGGGTGTCAGCTTTTGGAGAATCGCTGCCATTCTCAAAGCTGGACCGTCTGCACAATTAGCCGGCCGAACTCTGACCCCAACAGAATAATTAATGGAAAACAGAGGATGAAGACAAAATGTGCAGAGCCATTTGAGTGAGTGAGGGAGAATAATACATCAAAGAGTGTCAGTAATTGGCCCTGTGGCTTTCATTCCTTGCCACATTTCTTTCAATTCATTAACTCAAAATAATGGGTTCAGGTTCATTATCAACAGGTCGTAAGCTTAGGAGTGCTAAACGGGCTCGGGATGGGCGTCGATGGCTTAGAGGTACTCGTAGATGAGTCTACACAAGTAATGCATGATATTGCTGTGCCATAGAGAGCGACAGTTTGGCTTTTAAGAGTGATACTTGCCCGTAAAATCAAAATGCTGGAATATAACTGGTACGGTCCGGTAAGTCAATTGAGCATTTAATGTTTTCTATACTAGAATCATAGTAGATTGAGCTATTGTTTATATACTGGTTTATCCGGCCGTATAAAGTTTATTATTTTAGAGAAAGTCCCAATATGTGCAAACTTCAGGGAACAGGGAACATTTTTTATCCGTCAAATCTTTCCTATGTTACATAAAATTAAACTGTTATGAAATATCGCATTACAAACTAGCTGTATAGTGGAAAACTTATATAATGTGTAAGTGTTATGCTAGATAATTTAATTCATGTAATTGTATCATTGGTGTTGTGTGTGGTACAGTGACGGGGCATTTTACACTTCTTATTTTCAGTTTCTAAAGCGTCCTAGACTAATGTGACAACAGCCATAAGATCACAGTCCTTAAATGGAAATTTCATGTGCATTTTTACGTAATATTTAAAAATAATATTTATTTATGGAAGCTACAGCGGTAAATGCATTTTATATACTGGACATATAAAGAAACAAATTCTACTATAACAAGTAACATGTCCAAACATCATATATATATATATATATATATATATATATATATATATATCTATATATATATATATATATATGGATCTATCTCTGTTATTTACTTAAACTTAAATTAATGAAAGGGTTCTGTTAATATCTACTGTACAGGTGAGAACATTAAAACATTTTTGAGTGGAGAAAGCAAGATATGACATATTTTTAGTCTTGATGTTATGCATCGCTTGTCGAAGTGTGTGTTTGTGTGTAAATAAAAGCATGTGCGTTTGCTTTCATCGTCTTTGTAGTGGCACAGAAAGTCCTGACCCGTGTTGTCCTTGCATATCACGTGCAATTAGCTCTGCTCACGCACATGCAGGCTAAATTCAATTGCAGGAGTCCAAATGTTCAAGTTGCCAGCACGTGATAAGGTTATATACCTCATAACGGTTCATTACAATCCTAACATACTCAGACAGACACCCTCCACTTCACTCCCATGTCCTGGGCAGCTGCTTGAACCTCCAATGCGGTACAGGATTGACTTTGGTGGTTTTCCCATACCTGGGTGTGCCATATCAGCCATTTAATAGCCTAATAGGTCTTAAAGTCAGGCTTTTGGTTTGAGGAGCACCCTGCAGTGATGAAAAGAAAAGCATCGTCTCATATTAACGTCACCCAAGTACTCAGCTGACAGAAAAACGAGATGAGAACAAAATGGGAAAGCCCCTCAAGAATGTGGGATTCCCTCCAATGGAGAATGTTATTGTTCGTCATTGTGGTGACGTGGTCTGAAAGATACCTTTTCGGTATTTGACAGCTATTAATGCCATTATTCTGGTTTATAGGAATTCAAAAGACTTCTGGGGATGTGAAAATGCCAATTGAGAACTTCAAAAAGGAAATAAATTAGAAAAGGTATTGTTCTTCAGCACAAATGACTCAGCATTCATAAATCATAACTGATATCAATCCACTTAATATATACCAATCTCACTGGTTCAAAACAGGTTTAGAATTTTTATAAATCTTATTTAGATATTTGTTTTATTAAGTAGTGTTTCTCCCTCAAGCTATTAAATAACAAAAAGTAACTTTTAGATTTATAAGAAAATGTGAGAAATAAAGTTACAATTATGAAATATAAAGTCACATTTACTGGACAAAACTGGAAAAGTAATGAGTCAGTGTATTATTTGATTGTTTAGTTAAACATCTTAAGAATTTCAGTGAGATTTCAGAGTAGAGTATGTATGATCTTGAATATTTAATATAATATTGTGAATATAATAGACTAGTAAATTAATATGAAATATTCATATGAAACTCATAACTGTGAAATATAAAATTGCAATCAAGTTACAATAACAAGAAATAGTCATTGTAAGTCACAACTGTGAGATACACAGTAAAGCTACAATTATGGGAAATAGTCACAGCTGTAAGATATAAAGTCATAATAATAAGAAATAGTTCAAACTGAGAGCTATGAAGACACATTGTAAGGCACTAAGCCATATCGTGAGATATGAAATCGCAATGAGGCGAAAAAGTCCCTATTATGAGAAATAAATTCATATTTTTATATGTAATTGAGTTTGTATAGTTTTAGTAATAGTTGCACTTGTGGCATATTATAGTCATATTGTGATATATAAATCATATTGTGAAATAATTGTGAAATGTCAAGTATGATTTTTTTTACTGTTAAATCACAAATGGGCTTCTGTATAAATGTGCATGCAATTTCACTGCACTAGAAAACTAAATATCAAAGCAAGTATTTTTGATAGATAATCTGATAATTGAAAAGTTCAAAATCAAAACTGTTGCAAAAATTGAAGTTAATTCTGAGAAAAGCCCTTGTAGCATTTGTTTATAAATGGCACTTTGTTTAATGTTTTGTTACCTAATCTAATCACATTTAGATGTGTGGCTTAAAATACTTTCCGGGCCAGCTGTAGATGATGCACCTGTTGTGTAATAAACCTCTCTCTTGCGGTATCAGCTGTGTTGTACATGACCAATTTCCCAACAAACCCCAAAAATACCTTATATGATATGCCAAAAATCAGAGGTGATTTCCTCCATGACAGTAGAAGAGTCCATTCAGAAGATCAGCCTCTGTTCCAGCCAGACGGACAAGGCCTTTCATTCAATCCTGAACATGAGAGGCCGTCACACTGGTCACTTTGTACTAGCGTCTGTTCTTCTACTCCACCATCAAATTCAACTCAGGCTGTGCTGATTAATCAATTTGGGCTGGAAGAGAGTGTGGAGAGTTCGGTCTGTGGAAGGAAATTACAATGATCCAATTTAAATCACAAAATCAGTATAGTAATTTTTAAAGAAATGTCTGGATATTACAATTCATTTGATTAAGTCGTAACAGAGAAGAGGTCTGAAATATGAAAAGTTCATCCTCTCTTTGATAACACTGTCAATGAGCTGATATTTATAGGTTTCATTTGTTATATTACATAATTTGAGGACAATTCAGTGATGTCTGAGTAGAAATAGAGCTAAAATGTTAGGCGTAGTATGAACAGAACTGTATATAAACAAACTTACTGTGTGTGTTTTTGTGTGTGTGTTATCAATAGATTTATGTGCCTCATTGTGATGACTGAATGCTTTTACACTATTCAAGACAGCCATGGCTGCTTTAAAGTGTCATGCACATTACAGCACAGGCACACACTTGTGCCTCTGTGTATGTACACACATGCACATGGATGCTGTGTAGATTCTCTATAGTCACAATACACACACACATACACACAAATGACACTGACTTGAAGAGAACATGGATACAAACACTTCTTTGTCATCCTTCAAACCGCGTATTATTAGTTCGGGTAAGGTCAAAGTTGATCTAATTTTCTGCTTAGTCTTCATTAAACAGCTATTGCATTATTTCATTTTACACAATTAGATTTCAGCCGTAATGACTATATCTCAAGCTAAAGCTTTTGAACAGGGCTTTGCAAATTTAGCCCACAAATGCACTTTATGTGCACTTGGAAGAAAAAAAAGTTTGTGAAGTTAAATATATTTTACTCTGGAACACAAGCCATACGATCACTCACATTATAAACTCAAATTTCAGGATAATGCCAGCAATTGTGCGGATACGTGGAGTGACAACCTGTTAAACTTTTGATACAGCTTTCATCTAACACTCATAAATAAGAGTTTAGACACTTTATGCACATTCTTCCAATCAGATAAGACAAGAGTCTGTGTTTAAAGGCCAGATTTAATCCCCTGTTTCAATCTTTCATGACATTAGAAGTGAAATGGATTGATTTTGTTCAGTTATTTTACAACAGACAGACCAAACAAAGACACGAGAGCTCGAGTGCTCAAAATAAAACCATCTGGTCTACTATTAAGGAGTCTGTGATGTTTTCGGCCATGGTAAATCAGTATATATTAATATAGATGGCGGTGCTTACGATTACTATTCCTCTTACTTTATGTCAGTGATATGAACAGAACCCTAAGCCTAAGTATAAAACTTTGGCTTGTAACACATCCCTCAGCGTCTGGTCTACAGTGGCGGATGAGAAAACAGGTGAAAAAAAAATCTCATAGACTTGAACTGAAAAATACGCAAATGTTCAAAGATTTGAGGTTGGTAAGATCTGAAGTCTCTTATGCTCACCAAGGCTGCATTTTATTTGATTAAAAATACAGTAAAAACAGTAATGTTGTGAAACATTTTAACAATTTAAAATGTAACAATTTTATACAATTTAAAATAAGTGTTTTCTATTTTAATATACTGTAAAATATATTTTATTCCTGTGATAGAAAAGCATCATTTCAGCATCATTACTCCAGTCTTCAGTGTCACATGATCCTTCAGAAATCATTCAAATATGCCGATTTGCTGCTCAAGAAATATTATTACTACCAATGTTGAAAACAGTTGTGCTGCTTCATATTTTTTGTGGAAACTGTGATACACTTTTCATGATTCTCTGATTAATATAAAGTTTTTTCTGTCACTTTTGCTCAATTTAATGTGTCCTTGATGAATAAAAGTATTATTTTCTTTACTTACTGACCCTAAACTTTTGAACAGTAGTGTACATTTATATAGTGTACGTTCATTAATACTCAATGCTTTCGGTTTGCTATGTTTGTGTACATGAGAAATGTCCTCAAGCATTCCTTACCCCAGCTTCTCTCACTGTGATAAATCCTGAAATTAACTTACGATGTGTCTAACACTACTGTCCACAGCCAAAAAGTAACAGTGCAGGCAAATCCATTTAGGTGATTCAACCCAGTGATTAGCCCAAACCCAGATAAAGACGGCCTTTCAAAACCACAGCTTACCCATAAGCCCTTGCCCCGAGAGTGCTGGGTCCTTTTTGTGAGCCTGGCGTGTGGAGGGAAGTCATGTGATGTGGTTTGGTCATTTTGAGTTTTTAAGGGGATCAGTGCAAAGTGGGGGGCCGAGTTAGAAAATCATGGGTTACGGTTAGACGCGTCTGAAACTTGGTTCGACCCCCAACTATTGAGGATAAATTTCCTAATGAAAGCAATTTATTGATCGGATTCACTACAGCTACTCTTCAGTGCTTCAATAGATTAGATTAAAGTCGCTGTTTGTATTGGCTCTTCAGTTAAATATGCCTGTGCACGGGGAGGTGGGTCTGAATGGGACGGGGTAGAGTGAATTCCTCTCAGGTGTGCCTGTGAACGGTTTGCCTTGTCGTCCCTGAAGGAGTAATTGATTTAGATCGAAAATCACATTAGACGTAATCACATCTGTTCTGGGGGAATGAAATTTCTATTCATCCTTCTCTTAAATGCACAAACCTATTAGCAGCCTATGAAGCTGTTTGTATAACATTGCCAACGAGTAATATTTGGATCTTTTTCTGCCAAACGTTACCCTACCAAGTATGTAGGGTCTTATAAAGATGCTTACAACAGAGTTTTATATTTAAAAGTGTGCCTGTATATCATATAATGAATATTTGGACATGCAAGTCTTGATTAAAAATGTATGAATATCATTGCATTAACAAAATAACAAACCAACTGGCATTTATTTTAAGGAATAATAATAAAGAATACTAGCACAAGCACATCTAAAACATAAAAGAAAATACATAAAATAAAACAAATACAGTAAAATACCATTTCTTTTACCATAAAATAAAATAAATAAATTGCAAGTGTTTTCTATTTTAATATTTTTTTTAATGAAATTTATTCCTGTGATGCAAAGCTGAATTTTCAGCATCATTACTCCAGTCTTCAGTGTCACATGACCCTTTAGAAATCATTCTAATATGCTGATTTAATGCTCAAGAAACATTTCTTAGTATTATTTTTAAAAACAGTCTCTGCTTGATATTTTTCTGAAAACCACGAGACTTTTTTTTTTTTCAAGATTTCTGGATTATTTAATAAAATAACGAACCAAAAAAAATAAAAATAAAAAAATAATAATTTTAAGAGTGACTTTAGTGCTTACATTTTTGAAGTGACTATCCTCAAGGAAAGAGAATTCAGGTGAATTTCATGTATAAATTTTGGACATCGTTCACATAATATATTTATTTTTGTTGATAAACTGGATTGCAGCACTGAGCTCAGGGAGGACAGTTTGACACTCCTATCATACAGTTGTAATATTTAATTTATATATGAATCATTAAAGTCTTCTGGTTATTATGCATTCCTTTTCTACTTGGATAAAACAGCTCTCAGATGTGTGAGCTGGACTTTGAAGTCTTGTCTCAGAAGCGGCCCAACTCTTACAGGAAGTAGCTCATGTTTTATACATACTGTATGTGGGACTAACAAAGGTGAGATTTCAAACCGGGCCCAGAGAAAAACATGGAAAAATGGCCAACCAGGACTTTCGGTAAGGAGTAAATATACAAACATATACAGATACACTAGCGCACACGCACACACTGGTTCAAAGGAACTCCATTACTAGAAACTTTCCTCAGCATTTCCTTTAACACAGGAAATAAGGCAACAGAAGGATGCTGATACACACGTCCTGTCTACTTTAGAGCTCTGCAATGATTTCAACACCTTCCAAAGCATCTTCTTGCTTCCAAGAAGAGTTCAGATGCATCAAACCATCTACAGCATCTGAGACACTAGTTTTATAATGTACTATGAGTTTTCTTTTTATATTTTTGGAGTACAAAAGCATGAGTAAAAAATTGCAACATCATATTGCTAAGTTGTGACTTTAAATCTCACAATATGACTCAATTTCTCCAAATTTCAACAAGATTTCTCCCAATTGCGACTTTATTTCTCAAAATATCAACCTTTTTGCTCCCATTGCGACTTTAAATCTCGTATCTCCATATCTCAGTTGCTAATCAGTTTCTTAAAATTGCAACTTTAAATCTCATAATACGATTCCATTTTTCACTATTTCAAATGTATATCTCACAACTGGTAGTTAATTTCTCAAAATAGCAAAAATGTTATATCTTCCAACTGCACCCTTAAATCTCATAATATCACTTCATATTTCACAACTACATATTCATATCTCACAACTGTGGCTTAATTTCTCATAATTGCACCTTTAAATCTCACAATATGACTCTGTTTCTAATTGCTAATTTCTCCAAAACTGCAACTGTATGTCTTCCAATGACAAATTGAAATCTTACAGTGTCATTTTCTATCTCATAAATGTGACTTTTTTTATTTTTTATTTTGATGCGGAAACAGGCTTCCAAAAATTCTGTATCTGCCTTACCTAAAAAAAAAACACTGACACTGCTTAAAATGCATTTGACTTTGTGGTTTAAACCAGCAGTAAGGCAGATTTGTTGCGTTACTGCAGTTTGTAGGGAAAAAATCCATGGTGCAATTTTAAAAAATTGCCCTGGAAGACGAAATTGAATGAAAAACAGTCAAAACAATGTGCTTTACCAAAGCTTTGCTCAGTTATTTTAACCCAAGAGGATTCAGTAAGCACCACTATTCACTTCTTTGGCCTTGAGTGTACTTGTTTGTGTATTGAACGTGTGTGCACTTCACTACTTAGGAGTGTACATGCAAGCAAGTGTGTCCACACTTGTGTCCTTTTGATTCATTTTAAGCACATTGTGTGTGCGCTAAAGAGATAACCTCTCAGGGGAATGTGCTGAGTAAGGTTGTAAAGATGGTCAGACAGGAAGCACCAAGAACAAAATGCTCAGAGTCTCTAGCACCTGAAAATCTGCCTCCGTCAGGCCTTTGGCTGACCACTAGAGCAGGAACGATCCCGTACAGAGGAAGCTGGAGAGCTGAGAAAGCTGATGTGTCATGCCTTCCTCTCCAGGCCAGTGTTTCTGCACACACAGCTCAGGAAAGCCGCACACCCGCTTAGTTATCCTTCTGCTTTCCCAGCTGGGTTGCATTCACACTGGACCGACTGATTCCAGCACTTCTTGGTTTGTGGTTTAAGGGCAAGACTGCAGGCCATTTGTGTATGTTGCTTACGTGATACCTGAAGGCCTTCTTGTGGACCATGAGCCGTTGCTGTGTGGTTAAAGTCATCTCTTTCACTGAGATCCAACTGCTGCCGGTATGTAGCTGCAAAAGAGAGAGAGAAATTGGGATGAGAGCTGCATGAGAGTTTAAGTTCAAATACTGTTTGTTTGTCTTTGAGCGTAATGTTAATGAAAACAAGTTTGGAAATGTTCTTGAAACCTGCTTATTGTGCTTTAATGAACATTTTTGTGAGTTTGTTAAACTTTAGTTACTCTGAATCTATGAAATAGTTTTTTTTTTGGAGAGATTGCTTCCTGTTGCTCAACTTGTAGAGGTTTGCAATCAAGGCCATGGACCTGATTCCCAGTTAATACACATACCATAACTAACTTTTTATTTTTTGGATAAAAGTGTTTAATGCATAAATATAATTATTTACTATATATATATATGGGCTGGTTCCTTGGTTAAATGGACAAAGATAATACAATCAAGCATATTTATGATTCTAGCAAAAATGTAAAATATTAATAAATATCTGTAATACTTTTGTAGATGGTTATCTTGTGAATGCCAAGTTTTAATAAGACTTTTAGAATAACTACAAAGAGCACACTGGTTCCAAAACAGTATTTGGACACTTAAGTTACTCTTAAACAAAATTAATATAATAAGTTTAAATAATATAATAAAAAGTGTTATATTTCAATATGATGCTAGATCTATATTTCTCAAAATTATTATTGAGAAAAATTCAATTAGAAAACATATAGCATTTAATATTTTAATAATAAATATAGAAAATTAATCTAAAAACATAAATATATAAAATACAAGAAAGCTATATTTATATAAAATTAATGATAATTGGCTTGATGGTTTGCTTTTTCAAGTGTGACTAAATTGTCCAAATATGTTTATTGCTTCTTTAACATACATCAAAATAGCAAGAAAACAGCATCAAATTATAAATTCATAATCTTAAACCTTTTTTTTAAGGAAAAGGAACAATATTAGATGTGAATGTGATTCTGCTCTTTTAGTGAATGTGTGAGTGTGTGTGTGTGCTTTACTTTCTCTTCCCCTCAGAAACTTTTGTGGTCTAACAGCATTGATGCTGAGGAGGAATATTCAGTATAGCACAACTGAGTTCTTCAGAAACAAAACAAAACAGAAAAAGAACAGCTCTGATTCACATCTGTCAGAGTAAAAATATATCCTATAAGTTTATATTGCAATGATTTAACTTCTCTTTCCAACTTACTATAATACCTGACCTTTTAGCCATGAAAAGGTTTTGTCCATGATTGGTACAGTCGGTAAAAATCATTCCCCTCCCCAGTGTTTCAAAACGCAGATTTTTCTGAAGTGAAACCAGAACTTGACTAATCCTGAAACAAAATTAAGCAACATCAACACAAGCACAATAGATTATACCTCGCCATTCAAGACACACTTACAGGTTTCTAAGCAAGATGCAAATTTTTAGTCCAAATTAAGGTAAAGAATATTTTTTTAATATATTCATTTAAAATTTATTTATGTGTCCATTTGCAACTGTGAAAAAAGTTTGTTAGTTTTTTTGTACTTCAATACTGTCAATGCGTTTTGTGCCTTATGATACTAAATACAATTACTAATTTAATATATTGCCAATATGTGCCATTCTTATCTAAATGGGCATCATATCTTTTTGTAATATATATATATATATATATATATATATATATATATATATATATATATATATATATATATATATATATATATATAAACATACACACACACTTCTTTGAATGAATACACTTTACTATTGTAGACAATATAAAAAATTATATGATAGATACAAAATAGAAAATTACCAAAAGTGGATAACAATAAGTTTATGAACTTAGAATCTAGCAAATTTCATTTATACTAGGATTGCCAGAAAGCCTACCCTGAAAACTGTATTAATGTTAATGTTAGATCAGCTCATAATCTGCATGCTGAATGTTTAGTAAATGAACCTTCCAGAGTGTCTGATGTTGGCGTCTAATGCATCTTCACACATAGAGCTTCAATTGTCTACACTGCATTTGTGATCAAAATCACTTCAACTTCAATCACATTACTGGCTGTAATTAGTTACTAGTCGTATATCCTGCGTTCACAACTGAAAGGGGAGATGTGAGTCAAGGACGTGAACCTCTAACACAACCAGCAGTGGGAAGGATAACCCTTCCCTTCCCCACTGCAGAGATGAGCCCTCAGACACACAATGGCTTCTTTCACCTTTGCCTGGGATAAGAGAGAAGTTACACTCTTAGGTCTTTTTAGAAGCCAAATCCAGTATGTGTAATGAAAAGAGCTTTGCAATGGCTGATAAACAGAGACAGACCTCCGCTGAACTGTTGAATATGCAGTCAGAAGGGCATAGAAGATCCGATTTGGTTCTTGGATTCATCCTTCAAGGGCTTAAATAACTATTTCGGTGCGTATGGGATAATATTTTCCATTTAAGATTTCCACTGAAGGGCGATACAGTCTGCAGTCCAACAAATGTTTTCTGATTCAACGAGCATGAGTAATAAATACCTCTTTTGTTAGAGCAAATAGCTGTTTTGATCCAATTAAACAACTTTTGTTCACACAATTGAGTGTTTTTTGGTCAGCGGTCAGTAAAGTTCATTTTTGGATTTTTCTGAAAATACTTCAAGCGCCATAAAAGTAACTCAACAGTTGTGCTTTTGTGAGCGTAGACAACATAATAATGACTACTAGAGGTCGCCTCCGTCACCCTGAATGAATGATTCCCTCCTATATTTAGCTTTACGATATCTTATAGACTAAAATTAGAGGAGCGACCGGGGTTCACAACAGTTAGTTTTTGAGAACAGATACAAGACAATGTTGTCTAGTGAGTCTGATCCAGAGATGGGCCCCTGGGTCATTTGAAAACCGCACAGAACAAGTAGTATTTGTCCCGGACCCCCTGAAGCAGAAGTGGCAGAAGGGGGAAGTCTGGGATTGGCCGCTTCACGCAAACAGAACTGGGCGGTCCCAGCGAATGAGCGATATAGGCGAAAGACCTCGGCCCTGTGGTGATCAAACCTGTCAGATCAGTAATCTCTCCGCTTGAGGTGATTACTACGACCTACAATAAAAAGGAAAGGCCTCTCCTTAGTACTAATTAGGTCACTGAAATCCTCCTGCTTGCTTATAAGACCGCACAGGAACAAGAGGGGACAGTCACTCGGTTTCCTCTCCACAGCTTGGGATCCTACCTTAGAGGACGTACAGGGATTGAGAATGCCACATTTAACTGACTGTAGTTTCTACAAGATGAGAGACGGAGCTCGAGTTTCCAGCGTAAGGACTTGCTATGTTCTGCTTTGACTTGAGCAAGACGAGAGCCGTCTGGTGCTTGGTTAAAGGGTAATTCACCTAGAAATTAAATGCTGTCATTATTTACTCACCTTCGTGTCATTCCAAACCTGTAGGATTTTCGTTCTTGTGCAGGACACAAAAGAAGTCATTTTGAAGATTTTCGGTTCATATAATGGAACTCAATGGGGTCCAAAAACAACATTGGTGCCCATTGACTTTCATTGCATAGACAAGAAAAGTATATCTTCTTTTGTGTTCCACAGTCCTACAGGACAACATGAGGGTGAGTAAACAATGATTTTTAAGTCAACTGTCCATCGTATTGGATTTCGTTTTTGTTTTTTTTGGTTGTGTTTTTGGCTGATTTTGGATTATACTGGTTAAAGGGATAATACAACCAAAAATGAAAATTCTGACATCATTTATGATGTCACTGTTTAACAAAAAAAAATATTTTTAAGAATGTTGGTAACCAAACAGTTGATGGTAGCCATTGCTACAGTCTATGGTTCCCATCAATTGCTTGGTTACCAAAATTCTTCAAAGTGCGGTCAGCAGCTGAAAGAAACTCATAAAGGTTTGGAACAACTTAAGGTGAGTAAATGATGTCAGAATTTTAATTTTTGGTGTTGAAGTATCCCTTTAAGTGACTTTTATGGATGTTTTAAGCAGGTAATTGGTGTGATGTGCTTAAAATGAGATGTTGGGCTTGGTATATACTTAAATAAGTGCAAAACACCGCCTTTTTTTTTTTTTTTTTTTTTTTTTGCTGGTTTTGGTTGCACAGATGCCTGATGTTGGGGAAAAAAGTGATATGAAAGACACTTAAGTGTAAAGACAATTTATAGACCTACATTAGCTAAAAATGTAATTTTTTCTCTTCTTTTTGAAGTTCAGAATCACCTGGAGAGCTCCAAGTACCACCTCCACCAGACTCAGGCCCAGCAGGTCAAGCAATACCTAACTTTGGGCAGCAAACTTGCTAGCCAGGCCCACTCGGTTGGCCATCCTCACCCGGGCCTGGGCTCGGTGCCAGTCATGCGCAACGGACACATGCCGCCCGTGAGCGACAGCAGCACGCCAGGAAGCCCCGTCACCCTGCTCACGCTGGCCAACAATCACGACAGCGAGGTGAGTACTAATACAGTACCTGTGTCACAGTCTGTGTGTGTGTTTACTCATCAATAACTTCAAACATTCAGCTCTGATCACGTAGACATCGAAAGGATGGGTCAGCTGCTCTGATAAGAGGTGCTTCATCCTCACAGTCGTCTTTCTGAGATGATGAATCATCTGTTATTGGATTAGTGGCCCAGTTTTATTCACACGTCTCTCATTTTACTTTGCATTGATACAACGACTGATGAGATGACATTGCAAATGAAACTCAAAACAAGCAAACAAACATCTCAGATTGACCAATTCAACCACTGTTGACGGAGGACAAAGAGTGCGCTATAATCACTGTTTTCTTTTAGTTTCCAATGGATGAAGTTATTGATGATCTTATTAGCCTTGAAACCGGGTTCAAAGATGGGGGTTTGGATTGTATGGAGCCAGGCATCCTAATGCAAAATAATGTAAGTATAAGCCAAGTTCATCTCTTCCCTGTGTTGAACTGTTATTAATAATGATCCGTGTATAGGAGTGTGAAAAGTACAGTGGAAATTATAATTAATTTCTGCTAATTAAAATTAGTCAAAATTTTACTAAACTAAAAGTCAAAATATCAAGGAAAAAATCATACAAAAAATATATATAAATAAAGTGCAAATTTGAGTTATTATCTCAAAGTAGAACATTGTTATATAATAAGTTACATATAATAATTACAGAATACAAATATTTTTAGAATATTTGTAGAATATTGATAACTATTAAATAATCATCAATATCAATAGTTATATTAAATACTATATTATGTCATTATGTAATTTTAATATATTAAAAAAATCATTTAAAGTGTTAGAAAAACTACAACTAAATAGCTTTTTAAAGCATCATATAAACCTTCAGTAAAGTGTTAACATGTAATAAAATGAAAATGACAAAATCAAGTACATTTAAGTACATAAAATGCACACATAATTAGATGAATAAAACATATCTGAATCCTAAATATAAGTGACATTCGTATATAATGAATTAAACACATTAAGAACACAAACATGTGCCAGACTTTGGCATGCTTGTGAAAAGGGGTTTGTCTTTGCGTGAGGTCACACCGAATCCAGCTGAGAGTCAAAGGGGAACGGACTTAAATCTCAGGCTTCAAACAGTGGAACAATACAGATTAGTCTGGTAATGATGTCGGCATGCAGAGAGGTATGTCTTAGAAGAGCTCGACTATGTTAATGAGTGATTAATCCTCCAAAACAAGAGAAAATAACTAAATGCACGTTCTACTGAGGAATTGCAATTCAGCTAGAGCCAATGAAAAGCCTTACATAAGCATGTAGGCACACAAGTGGCCCAAGTATGTGTGAGACCAGCATGAAATTGTTAAGGTCATACTGACGTCTGTAGATGGACAAAGCATCACTTGAGTCGTGATTACATCAAAACCTGAACTCACTGGAGAGGTATGTGATTCTATTGAAAACAATAAAGAGCATGATGGGAACGAATAAGGCGAGAAAGTAGAGCGAGAGAGAGAGAGAAATAGCGAGCGAGAGTTTTGTATTTGAGTAAGCAGTCAAGCATCGAATTGAGCTAATATCTTCTCTCCCAGTGGACTTGTTCAGAAATGATACCATGCTTAAACAGATCAATTCGCTCTAATTAGTCATACAGCACGACGCATCAAGCTGTTTCCCCGTGTCAACATATCTGCTAACATGATGGGAATGGATTGAAGCGATTACGACGCGAACAGTCAAGGGGCCCTGGCAATCTTTCATGTTGATAAGCGAGCTCTTCCCCCACTGAGATAATGGAGAGTGTGTACGAGCGGAGGAAACACTATAATGCCTGCCACCTCTGTCTTTCTCTAATGCTCTGACCTCCTCTTCAATCCTGTACACTTTGTTTTTTCATCCATAACAATGACAGAAATTGGCTTTCCACAGCTCTGGCTTTCGTGGGATTGGTAGTCAGGCGAGAAAAAAAAAGACATTTAAATTCTATTCAATTCAAGCTTATTATAGTTAACTAAAACTAATAATAATACTAATAATAAACTCTAACTTAATCTAAAACGTTAAAATTAAAAAGAAAAGTAAAAATAATAAACTAATTCAAAATATTAATAAAAACTATAATAGTATCTCAATGATACTAAAATAACATTCATTAATTAGCCAAAATAAAAAATTAAAATCCCTTGCTCCACGGCGCCCTCTTTTGTTTTTTTTTTGCTGATTTTCTCTGCTCATTTCAAGCTCATACTAAATCTGCACAAAAATAGTGGAAACAGTTTTTTACTTAGACATTGCTAGTAAATGTCACAAATATAAAAGATACAGCATTGAGTTAGACGCAAAATTTTAAAGTAGAAAAACTGAAAGACCATTATTTACAACTTTGAATAATATTTAATTACAGTGTGCACATATAACCTCTGCATATATCCAGAATTTAAACACCCTTCATTCATAACATCCTACACATCCTTGTTTTATATTTTACATTTGTTAATGCTTTCATTTGGAAAAATAAAGCACTTCCAGCTGAATTCAACACAGTTTATTCCTCAAAATCAGTGTAAAATAATCATCAAAATCAAGAGACTCTAACTAAGCCTGTTTAACAGATAGTGTTTGATGTTTTAGGTTTTTACTCTTAATACAGAAAGTTTTTGTTAAAAATCATGCATGTAACATAAAACACCCAAAATATTACATGTGGTGCAATAAAAGATTATTTACACGCAGAAGAACTACACATGGTGAACATTTAATACCTGTGTGTAAATCTAGACTTACTTTCTCTCTCTTTCCTCTGAAGTTTCCCTGAACAACATCATGCAGGAGGTGTACGGCGTTGACCAAGGTATGACTGCCCTTTACGGTGGACTGACACCCTCATTGCCCACAAAGCTCTCTGTTAAAATGGAAGTCACAGGTACGGAGCACAGAAGGGCACAGACGCCTGTCCGAGCCGGACCTGTGCTGTTAACAAAGGCATTTCAGAAAGAAAGATGCAGTTTAGTTACACATTGAAGAGAAATCATTTAAGGGCATCTAAACCACAAAGAGATGACTGCAGCTTTGAGACAATTAATTTTCTGTTGCTCATCTTGAGACAGCTTTGACGAGGTCATAAGATTAAGTACACATTAAAAAAAAAAAAAAAAAATAAATAAAGTATTTCTTGAATTTTAAACTTATCACCATGTCTCTGTTAGCTCTATATTTTACATATTTTTATTATCATTTGTATATATTATAGAATATGTACTTAAAAAACTATTTAAATTGCAGACTTACAGTCCTATAGTACACCATAATCTATTTACAATGAAATTGTTGGGAAAAAACAAAACAATTATAACTAGAATATTTGCAAAATATCAATAATTAAAAATGAATGATCAATAATATCAATAATATATTATATAATTATGTATTTGTAAAATATTTATAAAAGTATTATAAAAACGATATTGTATTGTATTATTGTATAACTGTATTATAAAAATGATAAATAGCATTTTAGCACTTATTTTACCAGATGAATCAGCTGTCTCAAAACTGTAGTGCATATTTACATTTACGTTTATGCATTTGGAATACTTAATTTTTTTTATATATTATTATTTTTCAATAATATGTTATAATATTATGATAAATGTTTTCATAATAAATATAAAAAATATAGCACTACTACTAAAACTAAATATGTTTCTTGGTTACACTTTAGTCATGGTATAATTTGATGAAAAATAATTTAAGTCAATATGAAAATATGATTAAAAATATGCTGAATCCAATACATTAAAATGCATACACGTAAATGTAATTTACACAAATATAATGGCTTTTAAAGGTTTATGTAGGCAAGACTATTAAAAATGAAGCAACATTATATGGTCTTCCATTCTGGAAATTCAGGAACAAAACATAAATAAATATATAAATAAAATTCAAGGGCATACTGTAAATAGATCTAGCAAAGCAAACCCAGATGGGCTCATTCCATATGTTTTATCCCATAAGGCCCGGGCTTTGAAAGCCAAACACAGCCCTGTATGTTTCATGTTACTGTCCAGCTGTCTTATTTTAAGAGTCAGCACGCTCCGCGTTTAGCTCACCATTGTGTTGCTCTCATTCTTCATTATCAATGCTTCAATGAGCGGAATATGGTAGCATGTATTCTTAGCATGATAGACACGGCACAATGCCTCCTTTGAGGGCGCCTTTTTTTCTTATGAATGTCATGCATCAAGTAAAGCTAATTGATTCAGGAAATAGAAAGGATGCCTGAAGAACTCTTCACTCCGGCACGAAAATAAGTGCATTACTGTCTTTTTCACATAAGCGTGCTGCACGGCGCTCTTGTTTGGTTACGCACGGCTCAAATGACCTTATTAAATCAGCAGAAATGAATTGAGAAATCCAATCACTGCTCCCAGTTATATAATTTGGAAGAATGTGAATGTGAATATGAATGCAGAAGCATTTTGCCTCCCTCCTCCTCACCCGCTCCGGGATGTCAGCAGATTGGTTAATGGTAAGGTCAGGAAGGATTAAAAGAAGATACACAGCTTTTCTACATTAAGACAGAGATCTGGTGTTGACGAGCCTGGGGTGAATGAAAACTGCTTATTCACACACAGAAAGAGGGCTTGTATTGATTGCTTGGTTGCATGTGATGGGTTAACAGAGGTTAGTGTTGTTTTGTGAGTGTTAGGCAGGGGTCAGGAATCTTGTGGAAGTTGCTAAAATTATTAATCTGGCAGCTTTCTAAAGACACATTTTGTGTCAGCATGCTGTTCACATTACCTTTGGATATACAGTACATTTATTAGTTTCTGCAATAACATTCCCATCTTTTCTTCTCTTACAGAACACGACACCAGAGTCCTGGCCAAAGAAAGACAGAAAAAAAACAACCACAATCTAAGTAAGGGGTCTTTACATTTAAAAAAGTGATAATTTTTTGTTTGGAGGTACTTAAAAATAGTTAAAGAGATAGTTCACTCAAAAATTAAAATGGTCATTTACTCACCCTCATGTCATTCCAAACCTGTATGAATTTCTATCTTTTGTTGAACATAAAATAAGATATTATGAAAAATGTTGGTAACCAAGAGTTGATGGTAGCCATTGACTTCTATAGTACTTTTTCCATACCATAGAAGTCAATGGCTACCATCAGCTGTTCGGTTAATGGCATTCTTTAAAATATCTTCTTTTTAGTTAATGATGATAGAATTTTCATTTTCGGAGTTTCGAATTTTCCCTTTAAGTACAAGGTTGATACTTTTCCAAAATTCCAAGAAGCTGTTGCTAACAAAAATGAACAAATACTGTCTATTTTGATGATTTTATTATATTTTTTGTGGTGTGCTTTAATGGGGCTCAAAATGACTCCAAAATGAAGCAAAGTTGCACATTTCTGAAAAATGCTTGGTTGCTTTGTGACACAATAAATATTCAATAGCATTTGCCAAATGGATCCTAACTATGTCAGAGAACATATTCTTTAATATTCTGAGGAGAATAAGGTTAACGTTATTTTATTTTTTATTTATTTTTAAAGACCGTTAAGTCATTCTCAACAAAATATGAGGGTTATATATTTAATTTATTTATTTATATTTAAGAATACACCATTCATACTTTAATTTAATAAAGCATGCATTTTTTACTAGTCATTTATATTTCAAATTAATATTAGGTTTGTGGTGTATGACATACTTTGTTCTCAATTGGCAGTTGAAAGACGACGGCGATACAACATCAACTACAGGATCAAGGAACTCGGAACGCTGATACCAAAGTCAAATGACCCGTAAGTCAAAATCTTCTGGATTCACGCAATAACAGTTGAGCTGAACTCTAAAAGTCTGAGGAAAGAACAAAAAAAAAAAAAAAAAAAAAAAAAGCAAACCAATCACTTCAGAAATAGACTCATGAATACAGGGCAAAATGACATTGAAGTCGAGAAAATGACAGCACAGTGCTCATTTCTCAAAGAAATACTTACAGAGCGAACAGACCCCCATCTGAATGATGAAAATGAGGTTCAAGGCAAAGTATAGACCATTTGAACTAAAGTTTAAGCACAACTGATCCCAGAGATGAAGTACAGTGCAGACAGGGAGTCCATTGCCCCGGCTTAATTGAACTTTTTATCGAATTTAAATGGAAGGCTAGTGCTGTCACCTTGCCATTAACACAAGATAAAGGAGATTATTAGCTGCGATCAGGCCAACATCTTATTCCAAAGAAAGAGACAATTTCACGACACTTTCCTCCTTTTAAAAAGTAATGGTATCAGGAATGACTGCACTTTACTTCGGCTTCCCAACTCCACATTTTTTCTACCTCTTCTTACACCTATTTTTGCTCAGGGATTAATTTTACCGTACAAGGAGCCATAGAATGGTCTTTCTGCAGACGTGCTTAACTATTCCATTAAAATTCCCATTCAAAGGCAAGGTAATGTCCGAGAATGAATAATTGGCCATGTAAATCACAATTTCTTAGTCCTGGAAAAAAAGGAGACCCTTGTGAGGCTTTTCTCTGTGTATGAAAGTTCTGCTGATGCAAAGGCGGTGTTGAAAGGTTATCTTTAACGTTTCTTCGGCAGTGATATGCGCTGGAACAAAGGGACGATCCTCAAGGCCTCGGTGGAATACATTAAGTGGCTGCAGAAAGAGCAGCGGCACGCCCGTGATCTCGAGAGCCGACAGAAGAAACTAGAACAGGCCAACAGAAGACTCCTGCTACGAATCCAGGTAAAGAGACAAAAAGAACAAGAGAATGAGGGGAATATTGCGAATGAGATGTAGACATGAGAGATGGCAGGAAAAAGATGGCTGTAGGAGTGAGTGACAAGGAAGAACACTAAAGAGAGGAATGAAGTGCTGAAAAAAGACTAGCTTACATTTAAAAAAAAAAGTGGAAAAACTACATTGAAGCTATTTAAGACTATAATATCTTTATAAACTATCAGATGAAAATTGAATTCTACAAATGGAGCATTTATCTGAGTCAAAAACAGTGACAGAAATAGCAGCATTTAACAAAATATTTTCCTGCAAAAAAAGAAAAAGGGCAAAAATGAATTGGCAAGTTGTTTATTTAATCAGTGAATCCTTTAATTTTCGTCAACTAAAATTTGTTTCCATTTTAATTAGAGTAAAATTGAGTAAAATGAATAAATATGAAGAAGAAATGTTGGCCAATTTAAGAATATTTTTTACCAAAAAAAAAAACTTGTAATGGTTGCAGCTTAAAGGGATACTCCAACCCAAAATGAAAATTTTGTCATTAATCACTTACCCCCATGTCGTTCCAAACCCGTAAAAGCTTAGTTCGTCTTCAGAACACAATTTAAGATATTTTGGATGAAAACCGGGAGGCTTGTGACTGTCCAACAGACTGCCAAGTAAGTCTGCCATCAGTGGTTCAACTGTAACTTTATGAAGCAACGAGAATACTTTTTGTAAGCAAAGAAAACAAAAATAACGACTTTATTCAACAATTCCTCTGTGTCTCTCCATATCACTGTATGCTGCGTATGCTCTTTTGTACCAGCCGCGCCACAAGGATGCGCTGTTATACATGTATTTAGCTTTGATTTGAAAGAAAACAGTGCATCCTTGTGGGACAGTCACAAGCCTCCCGGTTTTCATCCATAATATCTTAAATCGTGTTCCGAAGACAAACAAAGCTTTTACAGGTTTGGAACGGCATGGGGGTAAGTGAATAATGACAAAATTTCAGATATTATAAATGTATAAAATATGTAAAATACTTGGTTTTCGTTTTATTTTTAAATATATGTTATTTTCAGCAACTAAAATTAGATGCCATTTTAGTCCAGGTAAAACTGACTAAAATGAATCAATTAAAAAATGAATTGGTGAGTTGTTTATTTGATCAGTGAATCATTTAATCACACATATAATGTAAACAAAGGGATTCTCTATAATGAATTGGGCTTCCCACCATTAAATAAGAGCATTTAGGAGGCCATGTTAAATTATTGTCTAAACTTGCTCTACGAAATGTTTGGACATGGTAAAATGTAGTGAAAATACAGCGATATAGTGTGAGGTTTTCATACTCAGCCAAATGACTGCCACTCTATTGACAAACATAGTTTAGTTAGTAGTATCAATACAATAGCAGCTCAAACCAGGCCTCAAATATACTATATAACTGTAACTAGTGGTTTTAACTGGTGGCTTGATCACCATCTAGCTTAGCTTCAAAACAAAGGTACAAAAACAGATCCCCTGAGTGGCCTGGACTGCTCCTACTGATGTTTGTAACCGCCTTTCCGCCCTGCTTTGAAACATGGTGAGCTGAGGTAATTACCTGATTAATAAATAGCAGCTACAGACTTGTCAGAAGCGGAATGGGCCTGGAATTAGATTATGAGAGCTAATAACTTTGAAGAGCTGGGCTCCTCGTCTGAATTTATGCATTACATTTTCACGGTATTGACATATTCGCAGACTGCACGCGAGTCTTTTTCACACATGTGAAGACATCGCAATTAGCCCTCAAAGTAATTACCCTGAGGCTCCCTTTCCAAAAGCTAATGCTAATAATGCCTCAATTGAGTGTCTGAAGATACCCACATTAAGAGGCAATGCAATAGCTCATTTAAACTGTCTCTGCTACAGATAATGTATGGGAGTAATGAAAAGAGGAAAATATGAGGCCATAGCTGTTAGTGTAGACACTTGCAAAAGTGTCTAAATGTTAAATGTTATTTTCGTCAACTAATATTAGTTGCATTTAAATCAGAGTAAAAAGCACAAAAATGAATAAATGTTGGCCAATTTAAGAATATTTTTACTAAAACAATATGATGGTTCATCTTAAGGCCAAAATGTCAGATATTTCTAAATGTATAAACTACGTAAAATATTTGGATTAATTTGGCTTTTTTAATATGTAAATGTTATTTTCATAAACTAATATTAGATGGCTTTAGATGGCTAATATTAGATGGCTCTACACTTTAAATAAGTGTAAAATACACTTAGATTAATAAATGTAGGGCAATGTAACAATATTTTTCGAAAAAATGGTTGCAGCTTAAGCCCAAAAGGTCAGATATTATAAATGTATAAAATATATTTTTATTTTATTTTTAAAGATGTAAATGTTATTTTCAGCAGCTAAAATCAGATGCCAAGTAAAAGTAACTGACTACAATGAATAAATATGATGTTGAAATGTTGACCATTTAAGAATACTTTTGCCAAAAACCTTCACAATGGTGGCAGCTTAAGCCCAAAGGTCTGGGTAAGTTAATAATTGTGCGTCATGCACTGTTTAGCTGCCCTGTTTTAATGGGAAGCCCTGCGGGGTGGACGTTACCTTTAGAATATAGCATTGTGATGCATGAGTTTTTGAAGTTGAATGCATCCCTTCATGTGTTTATGGCACATAAACTCCCTATTGGGGCTGATGAAGGCCTAGAGCAAAAGAGACCAAATTAGAGTGTTCTCTATTATTTTATGGCCAGTTCATCTTTAACCCACCTGCCTGTGTGTGTTATCATTGGCAGGAATTGGAAATCCAGGCTCGAGCTCATGGTTTGCCCAGTATGGCTGCTTCTATGGGAGCTGTTGAACTTTCATCACACCTCCTAAAGCAACAACAGCAGCACCAGCTGGTCACACCGGCACCTCCGAGCACACAGGTCCCGCCACAGCCGGGCCAGCCACTCGTCTGCCCTCAGGAGGACATGAGCAACCCAGAATACACCCAGCGGGCACCCTTACCGGCAGCCATGGTTGAACAGACCGACGGCTCCAACACCTACTCCGATCCTCTCTCCCACTTCACTGACTTCTTCTGCAGCACCTTGAAAGAAGAGCACCGGCTGGACGAGATCTTGATGGACGACCCTCTCTCGCCCTTTGGGACCGACCCACTCCTCTCTGCCGGATCGCCCGCGGCATCCAAAGAGAGCAGCCGCAGGAGCAGCTTCAGCTCAGAGGAAGCAGACGAGCTCTGACCGTCCGGACGCTGACCTGTAACACTGTGTAACTGACCTCCCATTTCCATTGGATTACAAAGATCTTACTCCAATGTTGAGTCAGACACATCAAAAAAGGGAGACTGACTCATTGATCTACTGACATTAACCTACTGTGTGAATAATGGACTGTCTATACAGCAATAACACTGGTTACGTATGATCACTGGATCACCAAATGTATATTTCTGAAACTTAATGGCATTGTTGAGACGGACCAGTTTAGAGAGAGATCTTTTTGTGCCTTATCCAAAGCAGGCTAACTTGATTACCACTGAGACCAGAAGCAATGCAGACGTTATTATGCTATAAGCAAAAAAAAAAAAAAAAAAAAAAAAAAACCCTAACGCATCTTTCTATATTTCATACATAATGTATTTTTCCAGAAACAGGCTGTTCATGTATTTATGTTTTAATCCATGTATTCTTAAACATTTCTTAATCTAACTTGTTACTTTTTATATATAACTCTAGGGGTGTGGGAAAACACAATAAACCCCTTTTTGATAAACTGAACACATTGTCTCATATTTCATTCATATCCAAAGTTTCAGTCGAGGTCCTAACTGTATAAAGCCTACCATATTATATTTGATATGCAAATCTCTAAAAGCCTCAAAATGATCAAAATAATCAACTTTGCTAAAAAAAATAAAAAATAAAAAAAATAATCATACTACATGCCTTTTGTCATCTGATTGATAGTTTATACTTTTTTAGCAAATAAAAGGCCTTAATATAATTCTAAAAAAGATATTTATGAAGTAAGCGCAACTTTTATATTGTTAGTAATATTTCAAGATGAACACTTACTGAACTGAAGCAACTCAGGTTTACTTGATTATCCATAAATCATCTTTAGAAAAATCATGTTAAAGTTTCAGAATTAAGTATGATGGCTGTTGAGGATTAATCATCATCATATTGCACTGCATTATATGTTTTGCCCCCACAATAAAAACCACAGAGCTTTGATCATACAACTAAGCATTTAAATATCATCTTAATAAGACATTTTTATGCAAATTTCACCAAATTGCACATTTTACTCAGTTTGGGCTATTGAATAATATTTAAGTTGTATTCCTTCTTGAGTATGAGCTCCATATCATACTATATGAGCCATTATTATATTCCGGATTAAAATTCCTTGAAATGAAAAATAATTTTGTTTACTCACCCAAAGTAATTCCAAACCCCTAAGAATTTCTTTCCTCTGAAACACACACACTCACACAAAGAGACATTTTAAAGAATGTTGGTAAGTAAACTCTTATGCTGACCAAAAAAACAAACACACAGACATTTATTTCTTACATTAAGAACTTTTTTTAAGAACAGATTGTGGACCCCTAATGAGTGATGATGATAGCCGGGCCTGTCTGAATTACCGTCCCACTGGGAGCCTCAGAGTTTGAGTGACGTGTTGATTGACCGCTGATGAGGATGACTCTCAAACAACCCCTAATTATACGCCAACAGTCTTCTGAGCAACTACCACCACAAAACCCATCCACAGCAGAAGTTTACCAAAGAACAGTTATGATCAAAATCACACGAGACTCTGAATCCCAAACGAGCTGAGTTCTACTGCATATACAAACACTAACGATCATAAATAGTTAGCAACAACATGTAACACAGCAGCTCTGAGTCTCTTATGAGTCAAGTTGATTTAAAGTTTTATTTTGGACTTGCCCAGAATAGGCAGCCTTCTAAAGAAACATTTCATTAGCAGATATTATTTAACCAGAATCGAAAATGAAATAACACATTAATAATACAACAAACACTAGCATGCTGAAAAAACATGTCAATGCATTTCGGCAGATAGCCCGTGTTCATCAAAGCCAGGCTAAATGAATGTTTGAGAATGTTATTAGCTTATATGTTTCTCTGTAATGAAATCGAAAAAGCTTCGACTTGCATCTCTGACGCAGACGGAAAATAAAATTGAACTGCCATATAATTATCAAGCTCTGATACTCCAACTACAAAGTGCTCAGTGATGTTTACGCTTAATTGGCCAGAGCAATTACCTAAAGTAAATATGGATTTTCATTAAATTACAAACATGGAAATCATTTTCATAAGCACAATTTCCTATTTTCTTTTTCTCTGCCACTTCCAAACCATTTTCCCTCTGGAAATATAGTCCTTTGATTTATTTCAATATGGATAAAGAATTGAAAAAGGAACAAATATTATGTTCAATGCAAAAAAGCAATCATACTATATGCTAGAGCGTTCCGCAAGATTAGAAATCTACAATTTTTGTAGTCATATGAGAAGGTATACTGAAAAATATTTAGTGCAGGATTTACTTTGAAACAATTTTCACTCAGAAATTGTTAGTAAATTTATCAAATAATTACAAAGAAACCACAAGTAACACTGAATTACACATGAAATAGTATTTTTTACATTTTCTGAAGACAATCTGTGTGAAACATGCAAAATTCACCTCTGGTGAGACTCATGGGCTACAATGTTTTTTTTCTTCTTTTTTTTGTATCGCTACATTGTTTCAAACTGGTCCAGATCAAAAGAGTCCACCTTCAGTTCTCTGATATTCAGGTCTCTAGTTACAACTCTATGGGATTTTTTTTCACTGGTTAAATGGTCTTAGTTACACACTACAAAAATTTAAATCATTAAATAATTAGGGTTGGGGGTTTGTTCAAATCTCACCACTAATAATTCAGAGATATTGTTTTTGTTTTAAATACATGCAAAAAGACTCAATACTATAACATAAACAAACCCTAACATCATACATATTAAAAATGCATATTATTACACACAGCAATGTTTTATGCAGCAGAAAATATACTAGATTAAATCCTCTATTTTCAGTCTTCAGCCATTGGTCAATCTATTTGAATTTCTTAGGAAAACTGCAACTGACATGGGACATCAATGTAGAATCCCAGAAAAGTTGTTCCTGTACCTGATCTGAGCTGAATTTGTTGCCGCTGTCCTGTCTGTCACCAGCAGATGGTGGTAATACACTGGGATGCTCGTGTGCCACAGGAGGACAATATGAAAAAACACCCTCAGTCAGCTTTTGGTGTCTATGAATCTTGGAAACAAAAGAAAAAATGAAGATACTTGAGGGGATATATTTATATATATCAGTCAAAGGCAGTCAAAAGGCAATTCATATATATATATATATATAAATGTTACTTCAAATAAAACAAACATTAACTGAAAAAAAGATTTTTATATCAACTAGTTTCCAAGACATTTCTCATTATCATTGAGTTTCATCAACTTGTACTAAAATAACTAAAACTGAAATAAAAATGAATAAAAATAACATAGAAAATACAAAAATAACAACAAATTCAAAACATTAAGAAAAAACTATAACTGTTTCTTTACTGAAATAACACTGATTGTAAAAAAATTTAAGTGAATAACAATGTAAATTTATAAAGTAACTAAATCTGCTGAGATGCAACTTAAAATAACTTTTAACATTTAAATGAACAATTTACAAAAACATTGACAGGCCATGTGTTATACTTGTCGGGCATGTCTTAGAAAAATATCACACTTTTACATGTAAAGGCAATTCATTAGAATAGAATCTTCAAATATTATTTGAATCAAACAATTAATAAGAACAAAGTGTGATGTAAGCAGGACTTTAAGGCTGGTACTGATATGAGGTGATCGTAACGTCCCCAGGTGAACCCCACTGACCAGACGCTGCCACATCACTACACAGCCTTCCCATAATCCTCTGGGGCCGAGCCTCCATTTTGTGTTTATAGGACCACACCCAGCAGTACTTCACAAACTCCCACATCACTGGCCAGAGCGCGCCGAATTAACGACGACGCACAAAGAGATGAAAAGCCTCCAGCTGGGGCAGTGCTATAAAACCCCTGAATGTGATTTCCAGAGATCGAATGAATTGAACCAGATGCCAAAACATAACTTCAAACAAATTGACTTCCAATTATGTAGACGCACACTTCCAGATGTGCCGCAGATGCAGACGGGGAGAGCAAAGGTATCTCAGGCTTTATTCCACAATAAAGATGGGGTACGGTGGAGTGTGTTTTAAATCACTGGGATCAGGGCAGGATGTTGAGACGGCCGGTGCGGATGTGGAGACGAGAGTGTGTCATTAGGACAAAAGTGAACTGACAGAGTTCCAGACAGCCATTAATGGACAAGATCACTTACAGAGAGAGAGAGAGAGAGAGAGAGGTGCTGGAGAACAGTCATCTAGCAAAGACATTTCTTTAATGCTAATTTCCCTCCTGCCAAACCTACATCCTGGAAAAGAAATCACGGGGAATCAGAGGAAAACTCTAATGCATATACATGACTATGTATTAATTCACAGGTTTACTTATATTTACTGGCACATGTGTGACGTAAATGCACTGAAACTCTAATGTACACGTTCCTTTCGCAAATATACCATGATGAATCTGTTCTGAAACCACCATAAAAAGCAAAATTCAACCTATACATGGTTATCTGGAAAGCAGAACCAAACCAACTATAAAATTTAAACATTATATGTATATACACACTTATGTGTAGATATGTGTTTTATACAATGTATGCATCTGTATAGTGAAAAAGGGAATATATAGATAGATATAAAGAGAGAGAGATTGTATGTCATTGTAATTATCATCATAATATATACTAATTACTGTTTAATAATGATTTATACACACACTTTATATATAAAAAGTTGTATGTAAAATAAATTAACAAATAAACATGATTAAAATGATTAAATTGAAAAAAAAAAAGAAAAAAATTGACATTTTCAGTTAAAATCCTTGTTAGAATCATAATCACACTAATATTTTTTTTAAAAGTTGTATGTAAAAACATTAGAACATTAACAAACACGATTAACACTTTTACTTTGTTATAATCACTGTCAGTCTTAATCATATTAATCATTATTTAAAAAGTTGTATGCATTATATTAACAAACAATAATGTATTTTTTTTTTTTATATTATTATGATTAAATAAATAATGGTATAAAATTAGATAACTTTGTGTATGTGTGTGTCCTAAATATTAAATGCTAAAATTAAATGAAAGGATAGTATAAAATTAGTTAAGTGGCATTGTGATAAAAAAGTGATTAACTTAATATAAATTTGTAGAAATGTATAGTAACTTATACTCACAAAATCTGATGTGATAGCAGAAATTGTTTATAATCTTTTGATGATGTTGCCAGCAAATTTCGGGATTTGCACAGTTCGGCTAAGACACTGACAAAAGGTCAGATATCAGCGTTACCAGTTATAGTGGTCACTGGTAAACAGTTGAAAAAATATGACTATTAATGTGCATCTTGTTTAATAGAACTTCAAAATAACCCACATCTGATACTGACTGATATCTGTCCCAGTGCTGTCAGATATCGAGTGGTCCTGTGGGAGCCCTGTATATTTTCTTTATGCTTAATATCTATAATTGATCAGTGCAAAGTGCAAAGCATTCATTCCATTATAAGCTGTAATAGTATGTTTGGGGAGGCCGAGCTGGGAATTCTGAAAGGGTCCACAGGGTCTCTTTAATTCAAGAGCCTGTGCTGGACTATGCTAATCCACCAGCGGCCCATCAGTCTCTCATCATGACCTCTGATAGTCTGAGAGACCTTGGCAGGGCACCTGTGATTGATTTGTAATTCAAAATGAGAGGCAAGTGCCGCATAACCGAAGTCCTCTCCTTCCTAAACACTGCAGGGAAACCAAGAAAATAACATAAGCTGGAGTGAGATATTAATCCTAGACACACTGCTGTATGAGGTGATGGAGAGAGAGAGAGAGAGTGAGTGTGTGTGAGTGTGTGTGTTCATACAGTGGTATTGGGTTTCAGAGGCTCATTATCACACCGGGATAATTGGGGCTGTGTGGGTCGGCCCGTTTGACCAGGACTTTGTGCATTATTCATCTCCAGGCTTGCAGCGGGCCGTCGCCACGCCCTTTAGAGAGAGACTTATTTATTATTAATGGATAATTGTTTATTAAATGCAGAGGCTTGACCCTATTATGCCTATTACAGCCTGAGCAGTATACACTCGGCGTTTGACCTACTCGAAAGATGTGAAAGAGGGCCTACAGCTGCGGGACAGAAGAGGGGTATGAGATGACATGCTGATGAAGAGGATGATAGGGAATGAGGAAGAAAGCAGACTAACAGGTGCAGGGTCAAGAGGGAGTCAGGGTTAAATATTTATAACTGAGTCAATGCTGCTTTCGAGGGTCATGTGCTTAACTTCGAAAGGCAGCCAGGTTGGGATATCAGTTAATCAGATAGCCGATATCAGCCTAAACAGGAAAAAAGTGTCTATTCATATCTTAACATTTTGACATGTGCAATGAAAAACTAGTATCACAACACAAATTGTCCTTTTATTAATAGCATGAATATTTAAAATATAATAAATATAAAATCATTTCTATATACAAATACATATAAAAATAATGTTATTTCAAAAATGTTGTTCTCCAAAAAAGACAAAATACAAATATTAATATTAAATACAATATTAAAATTAATTTTTAAAAGAAATATTAAAAAGGCAATTTAAAAGGTGTTATTCTAACAAAATAGCGAAAACATTAATAAAATATCATAAAAATATGAATATTGAATGCTATAATACAAAAACAAATATTATTTTTTTGAGATATAAATTGCATATTAATATTTCATACAATATTAAATACAATAATAATAAAATATATAACCATTATATATATATATATATATATATATATATATATATATATATATATATATATATATATATATATATATATATATATATATATATATATATTATTTGACTATTATTATTAGATTCTTATTACATAATACTAAACTTATAATACAATAGTATAACAATTATTATTATATTATTATTACATTGTACACAAATCCCTTCAATTAATGTAATTAAAAGTGACTTTTATTTTTCTTTTTCAATATAATTCTTTCATTTGTCTTTCTGCATAGGTGTGGTCATGGGTAAAGGTTGTCCTTTTTTCTTGGATATTAAGTTATTATAACTGTAAAAAATGATCATTTAATTATGTTTTAATTCTTCTTTGTAAGGGTCACTTTCATTCCTTTCAGCTATAATTGTTTCATCCTAATTAACGGAAAAGTCATTTAAAATGGTCATTCAAACAGGTCACGGTTTGAGGATGTATCAGGAGACCGGATCTGTTTAGTGTGTGATCTTTTAATACACTATTCAGGGAGCACCAGCCACTAGAGGTCAGTGTTGGAGCAGAGACTGAACGCCACTTTACAGCCCATAACATTTCAAAACAACTCCTGCAGCCACACACAACCTCACTGATTGTTTTCATTTAACACCAATTAAAGCAGCACCATAAGCGATCACTAAATGCTTCAAATAATTCTTACAAACAAGAACATGGGTATTTGACTCATAGGAAAATAACTGACATCCCAGGAGGAATCTGATGAAACTACTTGAGAGCATATGAAAAAAAAAAATCATTTCATTCTTATCAGTATAAATAGAATAAAAAAGCAGTTATGCAGAGAACACATTTTCCATTTGCCTTTTAGTCAGCAAACATACTCTTACAATTTACACAAATCTGCGACAGTGTGCGTTCAGTAAAATATCTGCCAAGGACTTCGATAACACCCAGGAGTGTGACAGAAATTAAACAGCCTTATTAGAATTTACACGTGTTGAAGAAAACATGAGCGACTGTGTGGGAGAAACCACATATGGATCCAGAGAGAAATCTGAGCACAAGTGTTTAATTGTGCTCAAGCGTGGCGGGCGAGAGCATTGCTTCACTTTTTGTCTTTCGGTGCAACGAACGACAGATTTACTCGACCTGACTTGTGATGTGCTATTAGCAGATACACATATTGCATGATAAAAATCAATTCAAGCTTGTATTTGGTAAAGAGGACTAAAATATTGTAGAAGGTGTTACAATCAGAAGGTGGGATATTATTTTTTTCCTTCTGTTGTGCTGGAAGGTGATTATCATGAAGTGTGAGGTGGAGGGATGGAGGATTTGTGTGGAAGAAATGACACTTCTGAGGAGTGTTTCAATTCAAACCCCCTCAAATTTTAACCTGATAAAAGGAGGATGAATAAGAACTGTAATTATAAGGATAACAATCCAAATAAATCCAGTCGAAATGCAATTATAGTTAAAAATATATATTTTTTGTAAATAATAATAATCTTCAAACCATTAAACATTTTCTCAATATATATAAAAAAACGAAATGAAAAATTTAAATTAATTTTAAATACTATATACATACAGACAATATCAATAAGAACAACAACAATAATAATATCTACAGGCCATTAAAATCTCTCTATATATAAAATCCATAAACAAAAAAAACAAATCAAAGGTAGTTATTCTCCACCTCTTTACACACATACAAAATAATAATACGAAAAAGAAAAAGTAAAAAATATTGTTGTTTTAATAAATAATAATAAGTGAAATACTATAAGATTGGTTGTATGACACCTAAATGATTTTCTATTTCTCATATTCTGAATATACTTTCAGAGTAGAAGTGCTTTAGTAAATCTCTCAAATCCTTATCATTTATGAATGTCTTCAAAAGGAGCACTTGATAGCTGTGTGAACCAGCTCTGTGTATCTGTTACAGTAAGCAGCTTCAGTAAATAACAGCAGCGGCTCAGACGAATCTAATACTGTGTGTTGTGGATTAGCCCGGCTCAATCAGAGAAGCGCTACGAGACGAACGCAACAGCCGTCCCTCTGAAATAAAGAACAAATGAGAGATAATTATGGCCGAAGGAACAGAGGTGGGGGGTTGGTTACACTCACATGCAAATGCTGCTTTGTTGCTTGCCGAGCATCCTAATACCCTGAGAGTCAAATACCTTCCTTTTTTACCACATTATGGAATTTGTCATGTTCAGTTGGAGCTGTCATATTCAAAACAGTGTGCGCTAATGTGTGTAATCTGCTTTGCAACACATCAATTATGATGGATATTCCTCTAGCAGAGGTTTTTCTCTTTTTTCTTCCTTGCGTTCCTCTCGGTAATCACTCCACACTTATTAGGAAGCCTGTTTAGTAAATAATGATCTCCACTGAAAGATGCTAAACGTAAGTGTGGGATTGACGGAGTGTGAGTGAGTAGACAGGTGTTTATATATACAGTATATATATCAGTGCCTCTATTTATTTGCACATGGAAATTTGTGTATACCAAAATGCTAATGCCCATCCTGAGCAGTTTTCCTTTCTTTTTTTTAACAAGAACTATTTTTACCAGGGAACTGTGCTGTATTGCTGTACATGCACACCTACCCAGAATGCCTTGCTCAGATGTCTACCCACCCTACAATTGAGCAGTGCTGCTTTTGTGTCGGTATTGTATTTATATTTTTTTCCAGCAATAATTTCTCACAATTGAACAGTCCTTCACAATTTAGAGATGTGAATTCAAGACTGTCTAGTTAATGTACCACTTAAATTAAATGTACACGTATAAGTGAAATGCATATGCCAAAGAAACTATCTGAACAAAACATCAGAATAAAATGAAACAAAAAAAATAAAAATGTATAGAATACATTTATATCAGGGTTTTTATAGTTATAAAATACTAAAATTAATACTTAAATGATTCATAAATTATATATAAAATATAAATTATATATAAAATTATTATAAATTACGATACTAAAATTAAAACCATTCAAAAATTAATTTTGTTTAAATTGACATACTAAACTGAGAAAAAAAACTATCTAATCACTTTTAAATAACATTTAATAATAACATTATTTTTTATGAATTAAAAGGAGAAATAATAATAAAAATTATAATAAAAAAGTATATCACACACAAAAAATTCACCTAATATATCAATGTCTCTTACCTGAATAGCACCCCAAAAATGACAGACTGCTCACCAGAGAGAAAGAAAAGAGGAAAAAAAGATTGTGTGAGTGAGAGAGTGTATGAGACTGAGTGAGAAACAGAGAGAGAGAGAGAGAGAGAGAGAGAGAGAGAGAGAGAGTCATAATACCTCCATCAACCTTCAGTGTAGAGGTGATAAAAGTGAGCTCTTAAAACCAGCGTGGCCTCTTTCACCACACAACAAAGGCCTGTTTGTTCACCGATACACCTGCCACTGTGACTCCTCACAAATAAACACACTTCAGTGAGGCCTCACCTCTCGCTCTGACCCTTTCCCGCCCGTTTCCCGTGCAAAGCTCCATGAAGGGATGAAGAGAGGCTGCAGTCGCCGATGGGAGCCGCAGTCAATCGCATGTGAGACGCCACACACCTCAGCACAAACGTGACATGATGACTGAAATCTGTCCACCGCGAGATTCTTGTACAGCTGAAGAGACCTGAAAAAATGGGTAGACGTCAAAAACACACAAAATGCATGCATTATTTATTATTCAAATCAACAATTAATTAAATGTCATTATTTTTCTGCTTTCTCAAACTCTTCTGTTACCTTGTCTATAAAGTAATAATACATTCATTTAATTAAAATGTAATCAGCATTTTTTGGATATGTACCATGGTTTAAGTTTAGTTTAGTCTTTTTTACAGTGCATATTTTTTATTAACATCAACATCAAGATTTAAGTTATTCAGTTACATGAATGTATAAGAGTGCTGTGACTGGCCACCATTTATTTTAAGATTCCCTAATCCTTCTGCCTTCATTTTAAAAGGTCCTGCTGTGTGATGAATGCATTGTTAAAAAGTACAAATATCGACGCACCTGTGAAGGGGACGTGACACACCTGTGGATCAGCGATAGGAAAACATAAACTACATCGCATCTAAAGACAGATACGTTTTTGCTGAGCTCACCAGGATTGAGCATATGGAGCACGCAGAAAACGCCAAATTTTATCTAAGCAGACAGCTGATGACCTGTGCATAAACACTTCCTAACGGCAAAAGAAACATACGGTTCGCCGCAGACAGCAAGCCATAACTGAGATGCCTAAAACAGCTTCAGAAGATGTAAACCCAGCACTTTTTAGACTTTTTTTTTTTTTGGATCTGATGCCCAACAGTGTTTTGAAACTGGACCTCTCAGACCAAACGGTTTAATCAGAAAAGTGTTTTACTTCAAATCAAGCAATATGTTCCTTCTCCTACAACAATCTGCTCAACTAAATATAGCATGTGGCCTGTGGTGTCCGTGCCTCATAATTCAGTCTGGATCACTCTTGCAGACAAACACAGAAATGTTATTTTCACACGTTCCTTATCACCCATCCGTGTTGCAGGATTTAGCGCTAAACTAACAGCCGCAGGTCAGGTGGCTTCGCTCAGTAAACAGCTCGTATGTTAAGAAAGATGTTCTGCTCCTGTCAGAGCGGCTCCCATCTTGTTTTCCCAGGTGGAGTGGCCACAGTCACTCGTGTTTTGATATAATCCAACTGCCGAGGACCAATACCTGTTTAGTCTGAGGAAATCAGCCAGAGCAAACAAATACATCTCGGGCCCTACTAACATCTGACAACCATTAACCATGTATCAATGAAAGAGAGAGGGAGGGAGGGAGCAAAGCTTTAAATTGGCCAGATCTAGTTTCGCAGCCAGTAAATAAACAGAGATCCAGGCATGATCCTTCATTAGTGATGGAGGGGCCCTGGAATGTTAACGGAAAGATGCACACCTGCACTAAGGGGCCACAGTCACTCCACTACAGTAGACTTCAGCTGATCAACACTGGAAACAAACAGCTGAATTTCATTATTTCACACTAAACTAAATGCATTCTGTAACAGGGGAAAATGATCTCATTATATCATTACACACTAAAATTTAGATTTGTAAAAAAAAAAATCATTACTCCAGTCTTCAGTCACAGGATGCTTCAGAAATCAATAACAAGTCAATAACACCCCCTTTTAGAATACAATAGACCAGATGAGTGCATCAGGACTCATTTAACCAAAAAAATTCCCTGGATTTTATTTCCTCTCAGTTCAGCACAGTTCTTTGCTGATGAGAAATTTGCTGCGTTAAGCGATTCCAGAGTGCCAGGGCGACTGAAGCACGCTCAGAACACAAGGAGGTCTCCTGGGAACACTAAATTGTTACAAAGCGAGGAAAGGCTTTTGCATTGATGGCTAAAAAAAATTGAAAGTCGCTCATATTGGTAACAAGGCCCTCCAGAGCGAGCGTTTGACTACATCGACACAAAGCTAGAGAGAGCAGAAAAGAGCGAGACAGGCACGAAGGCGAGAAAAGATGGCTCTGTGCTTGTTTCAGTTGGCACACCTGCTTTGAGAAACTTGGCTCAAGTAGAGAGGTCTAAAAGTTAATTACACCCTCGGTATGGCCAAGAGAAATGTTGCTAACTGACGTAACCTGATAATAATTTCAATTTCGCTGACAGTTATAAACTCATCAAGTTGCAGCCTAGGGCTTGCACAACGTGCACAAAGAACATCTGTGTCTTCAAATTCAGTCCCATGACTAATTCACTGCCCCTCTCGACTGCCTAAATTAGTGTCTTAGTACAAAATATTTCCTGGTTAATAAAGGGCATTCACAATGCACATAGCTGTGCATGCTTGCTTTAGTGTTTGTGCTGCAAAACGTTCTGAAAACAGCATTAAACTTAACACGCAATCGCACTTAGCACCAATTTTGTTTCCATGGCGCACAGAAACATGAGGCACAAACACACACAAGGGAAAGCGTGAACGTCTGTCGTTTGGATGCCAGTTACACTGACACAATATACAGTAATTTGTCTTTAAGTTTTCTCACTGTAACTTGTCAACCAGTATTGCGTAGTATGTGATCTTATATGTTTATTTAAATTTGCATATATAAACAAAACAAAGCACTCCATGTCTAGGGATGTTGAAAAAGGTGGTTTATTTGTGCCAGTAGTCTCATGAAATCATGCAATGTGTTACAAATACACTATTATACTAATATACTATAATGTAAAATGCAAATGCAAAAATAGGGCACAATGTACTGTATTAATAAGAAGGGATTTTCTGGTTTGAAATTTTTTGCGTTTTTTTTTTTTAACCTGTATTTTGAATATCATTATGTTGTGTTTTAGGGTTAATGGAAACGTCTGTAAAATTAATGGATAATGTCCTGACAAAAAAAATACTAAATAATAAAAATAATGGCATTGATACAAATTTTTTTAATTGTGTAGTGAGAAAAAAATATTTACAGTTATTCATTTAAAATGTAAAGAATTATTTAATAATAGTAATCATAATAAAATGTAACAAAAACATTAAAAATAATTTAGTAACACTAGAAAGTGTTTTATTTAGGAGAATCTAATAAGAATCACCAAATTTGGAATTAAATTAAATAAATTAATAAAAAAAGGCTGGATGAAATTATCATAACACATTGCAAAAAAATAAAATAAATACATAAATAAAATAAAATACAATAAAAGGTGATTCTTGATTTGTTTTCATTTTAATAAGCTTTATCCAATAAGACCATGACAAACACACTTCATCTTTGTCAAGGAAAACAGGGGATGCAGTAGAACAGTTTTTTTCTTTCTCTACCCCTCTGTCTCAACCTTTTTTTTTTTTTTTTTTTGCGTGGGTGTCCGACTCAGGAGAGTTCATGGGCTTCTCCGCAGAACAAAGGCTTTCAATCACACTACACAACACCACCCACAGCATCCTGCTTTCCACTGCCACTTATTAATATTAATCACCGTCAGAAAAGAAAAAAAGAAATAACTTGCTTTAGTGCTACATCTGTAAACGTGAGCACAAACAAACAAACAAACACACAAACAAACAAACACACAAACAAATAAATGTTAATATAAAGTAAAATTAACTACAGAAGTTTGTGATTGACCAATCAGATTCAAGTATTCCAGAGCACCATGTGATAATTACACACATAATAAGCTCCAGCCCTGGTCCAGACATTAAAGTGTGATTTAATAAGGGACTCTGAGAATCCTCCATAACTCTTGAGTGTTACACATGAAATTTTATCGCAACTACAACTTCTCAGATTTTATTGCATCATATCTAAGCTGAGGGACACAGCAGCATGGAACAACAACCGAAAAACTGTCACAGCCAATCAGAAACAAGATACTGTCACAGCCAACTGAGCGCACTTCCAAAATCATCAGAGCAAACTCACCACAACCTGCTAAAACACAGCAGAAACACTGCAGCATCTAAATGGCAAAGCCCTAAATAAAGGGGTCGTTGCTTAAAGAGAGTCAAACGCAGAAAACTCTGTGACCATGTCCGTCAAAGCCTCCTTCATTACACCAAACCCATCATGCTCCAGTGCTGACCCTAACACTGAATCTGTACACACATGCCATTAGTCACAGACAGACAGCCAGTGTGTGTGTGTGTGTGTAGATTTCTTTAGTACTGAGAGGACAGCTGAAGGTCAGTCAGACGTTGAGGCAATCACCCTAATGAAAACAAACGAGGGAGAGTCTGCTCGCTTTCTCCATAATCAAACACATCAGCCAAAGAGATAAAGAGAGAGATCTAAAGGGTCCGTACCTTAGCATTGTTCTTTAATTTACTGTTTCCAGTTCAGGTCCACTTGAGGGGAGATTTAAAGGCACATGGAAACAAAAGGGGCTGAGAGAATAGCTCCAGCACAAACACAGAGGCTGGAGACTTTACAAGCACAGTTGAATTACGATCCCATCTTTAAATAAGAGAGAATGATGCACAAACGCACATGAACAAGTGGAGTTTTGGGTTAAAGACGTTTGGGTATTAAAAAATGGTGATAGTGTGGCATAGTGTTGCATATAATACTAATGTGAGTTTTGTGGGGTTTAGACTGTTAGCTTTCATGCAAATACACACACACACACACACACACACACACACACACACACACACACACACACACACACTCCTAAAATGTGACTAAACTGTTAACTTTAGCAAATATACACAAAATCTACAGTGTTTATAAAATATTGATGACTTCTCCTGCACTACAAAGAGTTTTTTTCCAATAAAAAGCTTTCAAAAATAAGACTGCAAAATAGTTTAACTTATAATATTGTATTCTAATTATGTTTTATAAAAAAAAGTTGTTCTGTATAAGATTATAGGAGAATGTTTTACAATAATATACAGTCTTTACAGTCTTGTGTTTACATTATATTCAGTTTTTCTACTTAAAGGTTTCACGTTTGTGTTACTTGCTGTTTCTTTGAAATAATTTGAGATATTTACTACAAATTTCCGAGCATACACCAGAATTTGTTAAATATATGTATATAAATATAAATATATGTGTTTGTTTGTGTGTTTTTTTTTATGTATATTGCAAGTATTGATATATGAATTTAATTGAATATTATATATGCAGTAAAATGCAAGTATTGATATAAAATGTGTGTGTATGTGCACACACACATACATACACATACTATATATTGGCATAATAAAAAATTACAAAAGATTTCTATTAAAAAAGTGTATTATTTTATTTTATTTAATCGTTTTTAATTTATTTAAATTAATAATAAACTATGAATTTAATAGTTTATTCTATTTATTAAAGTTCTATTAAAATATCTTTTTAACCATCATTAAAAAAACAACTGATAAAAAGATATATTTTTTGAGCACAAATCAGCATATTAGAAAGATTTCTGAAGGATCATGTGACGTTGAAGACTGGAGTAATGATGCTGAAAATTCCGCTTTGCATCACAGTAATAAATAGCATTTTAAAATATATTCAAATTGAAAAAAGTTTTAAATTTTAAATTGTTTAATTTACTGTTATTTTAATTAACTATATGCAGCCTTGGTGAGAATAAGAGACTTCTTTTAAAAAGTAAAAAACTATTCTTATCGACCACATATTAGTTGTGAGTTGTTGAAGCAAGGATGCTATAATAAATAACATAAATAATAAATAAATGTAAACATAATTAAATGTTATTATCCCTTCTAAAAAAGACCAAACTGTGAAAACCAGCTTGATGGCTAATTAAGAGCAGCAAACCACTTCAGGCTGGTCTAAGCTGTTATTTTCAGCAGGTGTAAAGGCACGAGACCGGAGCAGACAAGAACTGTCTCTTCATTAGCATGGTGGCTAATTAACGAGCAGTTGTAAATCAGTCTGAAACATGAAGGCAACAGCCGGGGCTGCAATATCCCCCGACTGAGAGAGAGAGAACTGACTCATGAGCGTAAGATCATTGAGACATTAGCACTGATCAATAAGCAGAAGCCTGCTATTGCATATAAACCATCCCAATGGAGGCACTGCCTCAGGCAGGGTAGAGAGGCAGGAAACATTGGTTTGCATGGAGCCCACTCGCTCTCACACTCATTCAATCACACATGCCAACAATTCCTTTAGACTGAGCAGCAGGTGTGTGATAGGTTCTGACGCATCTCAAGACATCTCAATAAAGGCATTATTGTGTTGCCAGACTATATGAAACCGTCATCCTGCATTACTGATGGAAGGCAAGTAGGTTTACTTAGGTCCTGTGGAGCGAATCAAGGTGAACAACAGCAGCTGCTGTGAAAAAATGGGATAAAAGCGTTTTAAATGCTTCTGGTAACCAAACAAGACCTGAGAGGGGAGGATGCTGCTTTTTATGCCTCTTCATAAACCCTATAAAATAACTTAACAGGCACACCTTTTTTTCTGGTTTGACGTATTTCCTGTTTAAACAAGACGTTGGGACAGGAAAAGTACTTTTGTAAAAAAAAAAAAAAAAAAAAAAAAAAATTAACTGAAATATAAATAAATAAAATATATATAGATATATTTACCAAAAACTATTGAGAATGACAAAAAATCCAAGAGAATTACTAAAACTTTAAAATTAAAATGAAAAACAAAAAATATAAAAATAGAAACAAATTAAAAACATTAATACAAAAATTGTATCTTAATGATAAAACAATACTGAATAGAGATTAATCTCGACTATAATATTTTATTCTAAAGGCAATGATTGGTTGTCCAATTATCTAATAATGGAGACAACAATGTTATCTTCATAAGTTCATAGCTGTTTTCTCAAACTTGTGTACATTTTTTCCCCTCAGTTATTTTCTCATGCTTTTCACATACTTCATTATGCTCATACTTATTTTCTTTTGCAGTCATAGACTGACAGATACACAAGTCCAGTTTCCAAGAATGATTCTATGGCCTAAATGTGAAAAAATCCTATTTAAAGAATAACGGCTGTGCTATTTTGTCCCCTCGGCCCGCTCGCAGGCCCTGTGAGTCAGCAAAAGCCGCTTTGTTGGGAAGAAATGCTCCGCTTTAAGCTGAGAGATAGAGAAAGATATATCATCTTGACTGTGTCAGACAGTAACAAGCAGCTGCACCAGGATGCAGTAAACAGCTGGCAGGGCTCCAGCGCAGTGCAGCGGGGGTCTGACACTTATCTCCCTCCATCACTGCCTCGAACGGCCCCTCTAATGGACCCTTCAAACGGCCGTCATGGCATCCATATTTTATTTGTATGTGTGTGTGTGCGCGTCTCCTCGCTGTAGCCTGTGGTTTTGCTGGTTGTTGACACCAACAGCTTTAGTAGTGTGATAACTCGAGTGCAGTCAGAAGAAGAAGGCTGGCTGCTAAACAACCGAGTGGCCCACAGATGCTACACAGCTAGCACTGGGAGCCGGAAGCTAAGGCCTTAAACACTATAGAACCACACATAAACTTAACAAGTGGAAACTGATTAGAGATTTACAGAACGCTACATTAGCATAGAACAATTACCAATGTATAGTCAACATGAAATCAAAATTCGCCCTGTATACTTAATAAACGCTTACAATCTTTTAGTAAATGATTTTCTATATTTAATTTTTTTATTTAATTTCAGTTACCATTTTTTAAGTTGAAAAAGTTTTAGTTTTAATTAATAAATCTATTTTAGTTGGGTCTTAGTTTGAACTCTTCCACTGAAGGGTTAAACCCCAAAAATTTGCATTTTGACCACCCCCCACCCAAATAAATAAATAAACCCCAGAACTCTCGATTTAAAGTACAAAGGTGCTAGTTGCTCGAGAAAAACAAACGGCCTGAATGCATTATTTTAACCCGATCTCCGTTTTAGCATTCCGCTCCGCGAGCGTAATCAATTTTTCATGTTGATGTGGGAATATTTGTGTAGATGCAGCAAATATTTCCTATGCTATGGGAAACAAAAGGGCATGTGTGGATGCGAGGGAAACACCATCGTGAGACATCTTTGAAGGTTCTCCTTCAAAGCGACGCCTGCCTCCACAGCCACGCCGAGGGGATTTGTGCTATTAATTGAAGTTAATTTTCTGAGAAATTAGTTTGCCGGGCACGTTGGGAAGATTGATAGCCCTGGCACGTCCCAGCACTCGGGAAAATGACACACGTCTTTTATAGCCACACATACTTTTATCATTCCAAATCAAATTATAAACAGGAGGCAAGACATGCTGGAAGCTGGAGGAGGAAGGAGATCTCCATAAGATTAATTAGGCCGGCCAGGCTAAGACAAGGTGAGGAAGATGGGGGAAAAAAAATAAAAACAGCAAGATGGGGGTCGTTGTTTCATTGTTTGGAAGGTAGTGGAATGGGAAGTCAATTGGACAATAGGTAATTAGCAGAGGCTAGTGAAAGGCAAGGAGACAGCTGGCCGCTCTTGCTTTCCTCCTGGTCTATAATGCAGAGGGCCATGCTATGAACCCTGCATTTAATTAGAGCACTTTGATACCCACAGGAGAGCGCTGCCCCCGGGCATCCTAAACACTGACTGACGCCAGGCAGTTCCACCCGCTCCCTGCACTCCAATTAGAGACGCACCAAGCTGGGAGGAGCGCCTTCCCCTCTCCATGCAACCTTCCCTCACGCCAAACAAACCCACGCCAAATTGGCATTTGGATTAAACGGCATGCCGAGATGCCCTGAAGGGCAGCGGGCCATCTCACCTGGGCTAATCTAGGTGTCATTATAATAAGGATTCATTTTCGGTGCAGAGCAGAACCTAGGACGGCCCGAACAGTGCCCCGGTAGCTCGGAAAAACAGAGCGGGAGGGCAGCAGTGCGAGTGCAATATTAATGTCAATGTGACTGAATAAATGATAACAATACTGGGAGCTTTGCTGCGTTACAGTGGTGTATTTTTAATGCATGGGGAAGAGTTAGGACTCCCGGCTTACATGCGCAAACATGTGGTGCATGAATTATGCAACCGCAATGCTTTCATTTCGGCATCTGCATGTTTAGTAAACAAACTGTTTCTCATCTGGCAACAAGATGTAACTGTAAATAATAGATATTTAATTCACTGCCGCTTGCCAACGGATAACAAGCACTTCTTGTGTTTGCTAATTTGTTGTATTATTCAAACGATCTCTCTGGTCGTTCCTTATCTCAGCAGGGTGATAAACAGATATGCATAAAAGCGAGAAAGAAAAAAAACAATGCAGGCGTGACACCCAAGCTTAAATATTGATTAATCACAACAAGCAGGGGAAAAACATTGTGTTCTGACATTTATCTTGATATGAAAGAGAATTCAGTGCCACGGGCCCAAATGAGATGAACACAAAGTAAATATCTGAATACACAAAGACGTGTCAAGCCCATTGTGGACTCCAAACATGCGCTGTCAGAACGGATCATTCCACGATGCCTTAGAAAAGGAAAAAAATTCTTATGAAGCTGTCAGGAAAACAGGCCCAGATGGTTAAGCTGGCGGAAGACACTCCTCTGACAGCGCAGTGATTGAGCGCCTTGTTTATCTAGGCATAGGTTTGGAGTTGCGTGTAGTTCAATGCGCACTGTTTGATCAAAGATTATCTTTATCAATAGAGGCTGCCAAACAAACATCTGCAGGTAATGGCGGGACAGTCACTGACAGCTTTGGGCTTTTTGCTGGTTGCTCAAAAATGCAATAAAGCCAATTTGGTGAAAAAAAAACAATGAAAAGCTTTACAAATGTTTGAGGACAAATCCACCAAAATGATCCACCTCCCCCTCAAAGCCAGGCCAGTATCTTTTGGGTTTCCAAAGGGCCAGAACCTTAAAAAATAAGCTCTCGTAATAGCCAAAGTCAGTCATTGAAATCAAATGTCAAAATCCTTTCAGAGATTTTGAGAGGCTATACCATGTTATGTCAGAAGAGAGATATACAGTAATGAATTGGGTATTTTCTGAAGGCAATGCCTTGTATTTGCTGCTACAACAACAGCTTAGCTGGATTCAAGCCTACTTTTTGAAAAGCTTTGCACTAGAATTCTGACAGACCTAAAAGTCAACACAAAATCAAAAGTTACCCTGTTTAATTCCTTAATATGTTATACTGGTTTTATTGTGCATTTTTGTCTCATTGAAGATCCTGTTATACTTTGAAAAAGTCCATCCCTTGTTGTCCTTTCACATCAAAATCCACCAACATAGTTGTTTAGAACTGTTTTGGAACGTGTTTAGAACTACATATTTCACTCCTGATTCAGATGAGAAAACTTTTTCACTAAAAAAAAAAGCAATATTATGAATAGAGGACTCACATTTTTGCCGGAAGCAATGGTTTGAAGTTAAAAACGTTTTGATGGATTTGTTTATTACAGACATGCATTTATTTATTTTTTTGCTTCACAAGATGTTAATTGATGGACTGGAGTGGTGTGGATTATTGTGATGTTTTTATCAGCTGTTTGGACTCTCATTCTGATGGCACCCATTCACTGCAGAGGATCTATTGTTGAACAAGTGATGTAATACTACATTTCTCCAAGTCTGTTCTGATAAAGAAACAAACTCATCTACTTCTTGGTCTGCGGTTGAGTACATTTGCACCTAATTTTTATTTCTAGGTTAACCATTTCTTTAAAATGCATTTTTTTTTTTTTTTTTACTTTTCAAGAGAGTACATATTTGAAAGAACTGTCTGCCACCTCACCATTCCTCATTTCCAGAGATCTCATTTTAGAAAACTGGCACCACCATAGGGACTCTATAATGTCACTCTATAACGATCACAGCAGATCTGTTGTTGGAAACAAAGTTCCATACATCCGTTATTACATTACTGATGGCACATTCATATATCAGCCCCCCTGGAGACTGTCGAATGTGCGATTATTGTTATGATTTGCTTTGGTCACAGTCAGCTTGGTATAATCAAGGCCTGGGGTTTCAGAAAATCAACATTCTCGCTGTCATGCTATGCTACATCAAGTCAATTTAATGACAGGCTGAAACACGGCATGGTGTGTTAACTAGGCCTGTGATGGTCTGGAGTTGGGGGGAATATGGCAATCACAGAGGTGCTGAATAAGAAACATACATTTCTCCAGGTTATACATACATAAATGCAAAGGAGGTCAAATAGTTTCCCTGCATATGTACTTGGGTGTTTGATTTCATTTACACTTGTCAAGGTTGTCTCATTTATTTTATAGCATCAGCTTCATATGGGAAAAGTTAATATACAGAATAAATTTGAGTAGAAAGTCCACAAGAGTATGCATTTAAGTTAAAGAAAGTTAGCATACAAAATTAAAACTATTAAATAAAATGAATGAAAAAAGTTATTTCTACTAAAATGATACGTTTAAAAAGGGGGGGGGGGTATTCAAAATCTATATCAATATAATTATACAAATATACAAAAAAAAAAAAAAATTATAAAAATGCAAAACATAAGCACCTCCACTAGTAATAGGTGATAATATAGATATATAATTTTGTATGCAAAATCTAAAATATGTGCATTTGGAAAAATAAAATGAATAACATTGGATTAAATACCAACAATAATAAAACCATAGGAAAACACTGAAAAAAGTCAAAAAGTGCATATTGATTGACATTTATAGTATGTTACTGCACATCTTGAAAATCGTTCTCGATTTATCTTTTATTGTTTCTGTGAGTATTGAGTCGATTGACCTAAGTGTCCAATCAGCAGTAAATGTGCATTATTGCAGGACCGAGGCACCTTTTCATCATTCCAGGCTCGACCAAACATCTGTCATCCCTTCAGCAGCTGTGAATCATTACCATTTGTTATAGATTCTGTATATCAACAAGGAAAACATTAAATAAAGAGTTCCATATGTTAAATATGCCATTTCTGTGCTGGACGCTAAATGGGTTTGGGTAATTTAACACGGTCTGTTCGAAGAAAGAATCTCACCCCCCTCTGGTCCTGTTGGAGAGGAAGGAAAAAAAACTAACAAAAAAAAAAAATCATGATAGAAAACACTCCGTACGCGCACACACAGACAAGTACAATAACATTTACACTGGGAATCACAACCATATTGCAACGTGTAAGATACAGTGCTTAGCACCCTGCAGGCATTCAAAGAGGACCTGTTGCATCCTGGCAGAGGCCCAACGTTGCCTATTAACGGAAAATTGCATGTTAAGGGAGTGTGACTACGTGCTAAATTAAGAATTAAGTCTGTGAGTGTTTGCAGTTTGACTGTTTTCTAAACACCTCTCACCCGAGCGCGAGGAGCTAACAGCAATCTGTGGCTAAATTAATGAGGGGCTTTCCCTCGCACACATGGCACCACGCCAGCAACAGGCGGTGGAACGGAAAGGAAAATCTCCCATCATGCAAAGCGAAGCTGAGGAAACCTTAACCGGAGAGGACGGATACATCGCAGGAGAGTATATCTAAACGTGACTGCGGTTCAAAGTGACAGATTGCATTGAGAAGCTCACACACACTCGAGGCTTTTAGCTGAGCTCATTTACAAAATGTTCGGCGGCCCCTGTACCGCCCACTTTCCTCACTTCAAAGTAACTTTATTAGACAAGAGATTAGGCTGCACTTAACCCCTAATGAGCCATATGAGAAAGCCTTCTCGATGGCGTGTTTTATTTGATAGTTTCAATATGAGTCGGCAGGAGGGGAGGTCTCACTAAATGCAAAAGCCACCTTGGCTGTTCCTGGACCGTAACCCTTCTCTTTTCTGTTTCTAACTGCATACAGCTGTAGCCAACACCACTTCTTCTTCTTCATCGTCGTCTTTTCTTTGCCTACAACCCCCCTATTTCCTCATCCATTTCTTCCCCCCCCCACTTCTTTTTTATTGCAAAATAGGGCAAGGTAACTTTCAAGGGGCCTCCTTGGGGAATTGTGTGATATTTAACTATGGCTACAGTGGCATTTACTAATTTTATATGTGCAGAATTTATGTCACATTCTTATTCAGGGATTTGCAGAGTGGGGAGCAAAGGTGGCCGCTCTCTGTCCGCTGTGTATACAGTGGTATTAAGTGAACTATTCGCAACACGTCCTGTGACATGTACGTTGCTATTTTGTCCATAACCGTCGTGCTCTCCCCCTTGCGTCACAATTAAATTCTAACCTTAGCATTTGGAGACACCGACCCACGTAGAGGGTGATTTGTTGTCGGAGTGCAACTAATATAGCATAATGACAAATTTACAAGCAATTTTTAAAAGGCTGGCCGTTTTTTGACCAGCAACACCAAATTATGTAAAGATTTTCACCACAGCACAAGGGTTAAACAGAAGTCCAGTGAGAAACATTGCTGCATTTCCCGAAAACCGTGCTATTGTGGAATCAAGGACTGGATGAAAGAAAGCAAACATTATTCTTGCCTACTCAGAACTTGAGTTACAAAAAATAGGAAGAGTTCTGATAAAAAAAAAATCTCTTGTGGAGGGAAAAAAGGGTTCAACGGATTGACCTAAGGGGCTTAGAATCAAATTGCTCTGGTATTGTACTCCCTCCTTTTTGCAGTTCTGCCGGTAAGCTCCTTATTGATACACATGTGCTGAGACCACCCATACCTGGGGCTCATCCCTCTGTCAGACTGCTGGTCGTCCGAGAGGCGGGGGAAAAGACATAGTTCTTCTCTATTTGAAAGCTAATGCCAAATCCCCCGGGTGAGATTCCGTCTCCTGACTCAATAAAATAATTAGGTTTTTGCTTGGGAAGGCTGTTAATCAAGCCCCGTTACATATGCACAAAATGTATTTCCCCTTATCCCACGGCGCGGCTACCGCCGCCACTTTTTATCTCTCAAAGTCACCGGTGCGCACTTCCACCATCGCCTTATTAAAGTGAAAGAGATAGATCAAAAAAAGAGCTTTTTTAATTTAGTGTTTAGTCTACATGAGGGGAGATTATTCATCTCGGACTGAAAATAACGCTCGTATCAGCAGAACGGCCTCAAATCTGATGTGCGGGTGGCACTGTGAGCATTTTCATTCAAATAAATAGCAGCCATTTTTATATTCCAACATGGATAAATGCCAGCAGTAACTATGACCATTTGTTATGCTCTAATCCCTTTCTTAAACATTGTCATACAACTAAAAGTATTTAAACAAACTAATGCGACGAGAAACGCGAGTCAAGAATTAACAAAAGAGTCGTACCGCAGGCGGACGAGCCGATGTATTAGCTAACAAAAAGCGACCGTCTGACAACATCCCTTCATCTGATGACTGTTTGCAACTTACAGAGGCTCTAAAATATGGAGTGTTAATGCAGGTCCTGACACATCTGCATGTTTCTGTCTTACCCCCTCTAGAACAAATAGAAACCGAGTCAAGAGGTTAAACTAAGCATGTAATTAATGACTTCACAGCTATACATTCCTCCCTGCTCTCCTTCTTCCTCTAATTAATGTGACATTCTCTGTTTTTGGCCAGTGTGCTGTCTAGCTTTCTCTGGGGTGAATCAGTGATGTAATTAACAGCATTTGAGGGACTTTAGGTTTGTTTCTATATATGTGATGTGGTACCATAACTGTTGAAGCTAAAACTAATACTGAGTCACAAAGGACAGGTGAGTACTCAGAAAACATTAAAGGAAACCAAAATCATGTCATTGCAACCCTGTATAACTTCAGTGGAACACAAAAGGAGATGTTTAGCATAATGTTGATGCTGCCCTTTTCTATATAAAGACATCCAAGCTCCAAAAAGGCATTAAAGGACAATGAAATTAGTCCATACACCTTGCATGCAATTGTCGTCTTCTGTAAACTTTATGTGAGAAAGGCTCAAATTTAGCTTGTTATTCTTTGAAAATCTCATTCACACTTCTGCATATTCAACTAACACAACACAACACATCCTACATTTTCAAAAAAATTACCTTTAGAGGTACAACAACGTTATCTCCAGTTTTTTTTTTTTTTTTTTTACAGTATGCCCAGTAGAGGTGTATAATACTTTGCGGCTGACCACAAAAAGTACAAAAAAGTCTGGAAAAAAATAAAATAAAAAAACAAGACAACACAGACAGTTGCGAAAACAGCTCATAAATGTAGGTATATGATGAAGGATCCAGCCTCCAGTTCTTCAGGGTAACATAAAAAAGCCCCATCTCCGATCTCCTTTCATCCTGCCTGAACCATTGTGGGCCGCATTCCTAAAACATAAGCCCATCTCTGGACATTGTAGGGGAATCCAGCATCAACCAACAAAGCAATCAATAAAACATGCAGGGCCAGGTGTTCAAAGCCATGGTAAACGCAGCTGACGCGCAGGAGAGGCCTACAGACGTGCGTGTTTTGGCAGATGTTCAGAGAGGTAATGAGGCACACAAACACTACAGGCCACAGTAGGAGGAGCGAGACTTCGGCTTGCCGACCCTACCTCTCACGGAGAAAGGAGAGAGGGGTGGATGGTGGGATGGAAGATCCAGAAGAGAACTGGAGAAGTAATCACCAAATCAATCACCAAATCTTCCTGAAAAACAGGGCCGGACAGTCACTTAATCAAGACTGTGTAGAAAAAGACTCATTTTAGGTTTTATTTCAAATCTAAATCCAATCCAAATCAAGAACTGAGGTGATTGGCCGCGAGAGAACTACAAAAAGAGCAAAAAATCACAAGCACACACTTCCAAAATCAAATTTGACTCCAGATGCACCCTTGTGTACCAGCGGATGCATTTTTCATAGCCCTGTGTGTGAAGATCTGCTTTTTTTTGGTTATTCTTGAAGTCTCTCTCACAGGTTAAAACAGCTTTAATTGGGTCCAGAGGATACAACACACTGCTCTCTTCAACAGTGTAATTGAAATTAAATCGAGGCATCCATTGCTCAACACAATCACCTCGCTGAAACTGACTTATTGTCAACAGAGGAGCTTGGAAATCTGTGCAGTGCTTCATAAGTTTGGAAATAAAATCAAAGCAATCGAATCAAAGTTTTACCATGAAAACAGGAGGCGGCAGCAGTGGCAAAATTGTCGTCCTCCTGTCAGTTGATGGGTTAATTGGGAGGCATGGTGATTCCTCTGTTGAGCAAACACATGCTTTGAAGGTGACTAGGAGAAGTACACAGCGCGCCGATTGGCCCCCGCTTGTCATTTATTATAATTACTCAAAGCAGAAATTAGAACCAGCCCGTTCAAATTTTCCATCATGTCTGTTTCCTTGGACATGTGCACCTCATCATCACTGAACGAATCAGCTGTCAATCATCTCAAAGATTGCTGTCCTCAATTTACAAACCCCCTGAGGTATGTGTGAGAGAATGAGAGATAGAGATGCTTAGTGATTAAAGGGGGGCAAATAACTTTTTTTTGTGTGGAATATGACCAGTAATGTATAAAAATTGTTGATTTCAATCAACTTTGAAGTTACATGTTTTAACTGTTCTACTTCACCCAGAGCAAAATGTAATTTTTTTGACGTTAAACTTCCATAGAATTCTGTATTACATTTCAAATACATTTTCAAAGAAATTTTATGTTTTTCCCAGTTGTTTCATTCAAATGTCTTCTAAAATTCCCTAATGGGAAAACTGATGTGCTGGAAAACTATAATGTTAATGTGTATATCAAAGATCATTTGGCCTTGGACAGATCTGAAGGGAAATATTCATATTGAAATCACTGACCTTTGGTCGCAGACTTTGGAAATATGTGCACAGTCTGCTGAGATCTCTTCTGAAACTCCGAATTTTCATCAAGAGAAACATCAGGAGATTCAAGCAAAAGTGTTCATTTGCTTTCCCCTCAATGTCACGTCTGCCTAAAGAAAAACAATTGATATTATTACAAGATTATAAAAACAAAATCTAATTTGTTTGAGGATGAGTAAATGATTCATTAATTCTCTCAACAGCTATGTTTTGATCCTGAACGAATCAGCATTTTTGAACAAAATGGTTGAATGAATGATTCAATGACTTACTAATTTAGACATCCACTTGTTTTGTGCTTGAATGAATTGGTTCAGTGAATGATTTAAAGACTTAATGACTCAAGTAACTTGCCTTCATCTATCGATGTACTGATGTAACCAGCAGAAAGAATGACTGTACATTCCCACCACTAATGTACACACTGACAGTGCAGGACTGAAACTAACTAAGCATCTAATATCTGAGAAATATATGTGCAGGTAACAGTTAAGAACAGCATGTTGGTATTTCAAGAGGCACCAGTGTGACAAGTGGCTGCTTTTTACATTTACAACAGCTACATATCAACATGCATCAAGTTCCCTTGTAACAATATGGCATGACCCAAAAGGACTCATGCTTTTGTTTTTTTGTTTTTTTGATTCTTGAGATGCTCATAATCCATCTTTAATATGATATCCGGAAGAGTCCACATATGTGACATATGAAATTCCAATTTGTTTCTCAATGAAAAATTTTACAGTTATGAAACACTCATTAAGCATCTTGTTTACATTACCCTGAACTTTGACCAGCGTGTTGTGGTGCTGGCTGTGTGTGAGTGTGTGTTTGTTTGCTCTTAGCCATTCTAATGTTTTATACTACAGCTTCCTCTGTCTGGGTCTGTTTGTGGTGCTGTGTTCAAACATTACTGTGGGACATCACTAGAAGCTATTACACATGCCTCTGCAGCCTTTATTTACCAGAAAATGTAAGAGGGTCACATCACATCACACACACACACACACACACACACACACACACACACACACACACACACACAGACAAATACACTTCCTGTAGAGGTCAGTATAGTAACGCCACAGATTAGACATGCTCTCTTACAACACTGTACACGTACACACACACACACACATACACACACACACACACACACACAGCTCACCTGAGGAGAGGCCAGATGTACCTGCTTTATTTTAAAAATGTTTAGAATGATCAGTCTGTCTGTCTTTGTTATTTAATTTTTTTCAAAACTTTCAACCAATACTTTGCAAGCCATTTAAAGTCTGTCTTACTAACTATGCATTTCTAGTTACAGATAACAGTTACATTATGCCTTAATTTTGCTACATTTTAAATCTTTGTTTTTGCTTTCAAATTTAGTAAATTGAAATTTGAAAGGCACTAAAGCCACATTTTAAAATGCATTTAAAAATGTTATCACATTTAATAAGAATATATCAAACCAAATGTGATCGTTCAGGTTCTAAATAATAAAACTTTAAAATTTTAAATGTATACAAAACATATGTGGACACTTCTGGGTTGTCAAACTAGTATGTTGGGACTAGATTATTACAAAAACTGTTACTACAAATACATCAACAGACATTTTCTTTAACTCCAAAATTGGCACGGTATTGCTACCAAACACTGTCACTGTACTACAGTACCGTCATGGTACTCTTTTGTAGGGGTGCATTTGAAAGATAAACACTATACAATTTCACCAACATCTACTTTAACAAAACCGAGAGCTAAAAGTGTAACAGACATCTGTAAATAGCACAGCAATACCACATCTCTCATGCAATCATACAGGCGTAATGTAAAAAGCTGATATAAAATGCTGCTGCTAAAGGGGAACTGTGTGATTTCTTTTGTTAATTAATTCCATACCTGTCATTGCTCTCAACTCCACTATCTTGACACATTCTGCGTACATGTGTATGCCACATATTTCAGGGGTGGGGAATGTGGCAAGTATGTGCGCATCGTACAACAGTAAGTGTATCTCCCTCTTTCTCGCTCTCTCTCTGGGATTTTAATTGCAAGGTGCAAAGTGAAATGGCTTCACTTCCCGACAGTGTAAAGGAAGCTGGGTGTCAAGTGCGAGTTGTGGTGTGTGAGTGTGTGTGTGTGTTGGGGGTGGAGTGACAGACAGAGGAGCGGGTGAGCAGGTCCCCAAGGTACACTCCAAGGAGCAATAGATAAAGATTCCCTTGGGAAATTTTTCTCATTAGTTCTCAGACACACTTTGGTAATTCTGTAGTGTCAGGATACCATTTGTCATGAGATATTAAAAAAAAAAAAAAACTCTCTATGCTTTGGTTCTTTTATTTGGATATGTCCCTTCCGCAGAAAAAATTGTAAGCCCTGCTTGGTTTCAAACAAAGGTTTGATGCGCAGTTTACCCTGATGCCAAACACAGCGTGCAACGTTTATTGGGCTACCGCTGTGATAATCCTGTTCTTAATGAATAAATATGAGCTGTTCTCCATGTGGTAAATTGTTAATTGTCTTGTTTATTGTTTTGGGGTGGTGTTAGCCTATTGGTTTAAGATCTACACTGCTAACACAGATTGTGAGTTACGTCTAAAGTCGAAATCAGCGAGTTACTGTGATCATGATCTTGCTGTATCACCGCTGTGCCCCTGAGCAGGGCACTTAACCTCAGGTCGACCCGCTGGGACTGTCCATGCAATTAGTGCACTGTAAGTCACATTAAATATAAAGATTCTGCTAAATGGTGACTGGATAACTGCTGTACATCTGCTCGAAGCACAATTTTCCCCTTCATAAGCGTGTGGGACTTTGTTTAAGGTCAGTGTATGACTTTGGTGTGAATTATTTTTATTTTTATATATATATATATATATATATATATATATATATATATATATTTAGATCGGACTGTTTCTACTTTAAAACCTGGATGCTCGAAGACATAGTATATGCAGAACTCTGACTGCATATTAACAGAATTCTATATTAATATGCTAAATTTAATGTTTCCATAAACATAGTATAGTTTGACTAATTAGCTACTTTACTTACACATTGTTTTTGTGGTTCTCATTAATAAATTTAACTTCTTGGAAGTGTTTGTAAGAAGCTACTACTTATTAATAAAAGAAAAAGGTTTAAAATAAAATGATTCTTAGGTGCAATTTTTTCAAGAAAACTTAAAGAAAGCATAATTTGCATATAATTAAGAATACCAAGTTTGGATATGTTCAAAATGTCAAAGCATTAATATATACAGTATATATATATCTTATCAGAATATATATATATATATATATATATATATATATATATATATATATATATATATATATATATATATATATATATATATAGCCATTTTTCTTTGGCTAAGCAGTAATTATAAAAATATTTATAACATATTTATACTGTTAGTATACTGTGAGGTGTGTGTGTGTGCACATACTACAAAACTACAAAATTAAATGAATGTTTTAACCTCAACTGAACCACATTCTATGATTAACACAGGATGTTCTGAACATAAGACGATCAGCGTTTGAGTGGGATTCTGAGTGCTGGACGTTTTTATTGCTCCGTTTGTCCCATTAATCCTCCCGCAACAAAAGCGCCTCAGTTTCCATGTCACTTTGCACACAAGGCCTTACCAAGATAAATGAATTCCTGAGGAGGTACTAGTTTGAAAGGGGAAAGATCTATTCTTTCCACCGTGCTTGACACAACAGAGATACAACAGAAGAAAAAAATAAAAAATTGCACCGTGCTCTCCTTTGGAAGACCGACTGGACACTTCATGACTAGGGAAACGGTAGAGGAACAAAAGCAGAGTCTGTCTCTTTATGAATTCTGCATCGCAATCAATATCAGCCCTCTTCCTGGGCCAGGAAAATAATGAGTCATAAAAAAATCATGATATATATTCATTATATTAATAACAGACTGAAAACAAAAGCCCCTGTTATCTCACATGAGAATCGTTGCCCTTTGAGTTCCAGTGGGCAGGTGTCAGCCTTTTAATACCCCATCTGACACAGGTGTCCTTCATTGTGCCCGAGTGTGTGCGAGGCAACTTCGGCTTCATTGGCACCCATATAGGAGGAATAAAACCCTCTGCCTCCAGCGTAATTCTTTAGATGTCACAAATGAGGTCAAGTCCACTCCCAGGTGATCATTTAAGGCCTCTCAACACAACACAGAATGCAGATTTCACCCCTTGTTGCAAAAAGAGGGTTACACAGAGAGCTCCAGAAGGCCTCTGGTCCTCATTGCGTATTTAAAAACACAGGCCGTTGACCAGTGGTTCAGACACACACAAGCAATAGACCTTGAATGAAGAAGGAGCCCCTTCTGATTTAATGCAGACCCCTTTGCCACACTACTTTACTGATTTTATTGATATTGCAAGACTTGGCACTCTTATTACACTAAGTATCCAGAGATGCATGCAGACGACGTTCTACGAGACGGACCGGGAAAATGATCCAACCCAAATGAACACCGGCGTTACTTAAAACTAAAGAATTGGCTCTGTGTTGCACGGTAATTCAAGGACACACGGCGTTGGAATAACAACGATGGTTAAAGCTAGTCATTGATGATTTTTATTGCCTTGAGTTTAGCATACCCATGTCAATATTTGGACTAGGGTGAGTCTCGGGCCTCCCATTGCAAGAGGATGTGACCTTCCATTTTTCTGCGTCTGTATGATTTAACACCATCTGAAAAACAGATAAATGTGTCTCTGGCCTCCCTCGGAATAACAGGTAGCTCACTCCCTGCTGCTGTGGTTGCAGACAGACTCACAAAGGCAAGAAATATGCGCCCCCATTGTCGCCGCCTAAAAGAAACATCGGCTCTGCAGAGAAACAATGATTTAAGAGCACGAAAGCACATTATCAGTGAAATTACATGGCAGCCAAACTAAAACTTGTCACCTTAGTTGTACAAAATGCAGAATTAAAGAACTGGCTCCCTTTCAATCCATAACTGTGAATTTGAATTGAATTGTCTGCACAAAACAAGAAGTTGGATTGAAATTGATATGACAAGACGTTTACTGAACAGTAATAAAACAAACAACACAATTCAAACTATTTTGACAATGAATTATGGTGGACGTGTAGTGCTACAGAAATGTCCTTTAAGGTGGACAGAAATCATTCAGAGATCTGTTCTAGAAGACTATATCATCTCTGGTGCGAGTGTCACTCTAAATTGAGTAGCTGCTTTCCAACTTTACGATGCTTTACTTGAGTCTAACCTTGTGTGCTTACTGCAGTGAGGGACTGTGCTAATGATAATGGCTATCTCTTCAGGAGATGAAACAAAAGAGCCACAGTTGGTGCATCTTATTTCACGCTAGACAGGCTTTTCAGGTGTCAGGACACAGGGACATGGAGAAGGTCTCCGATCAGGGCTTCATTAAGGATTTTGGTCCCTGGACATCTTAAGAGCTGACTGGAATAAGTGCGATGGAATGAGAGCACATGAACATCCGGGGGAAAAAAATGCAAGAACGTACTCGCCGAAACATACATCTGGGAAAAACAAACAGGACAGGAGACAAGGGGGAGGAATATGTTTTGTAGGGATGAAAGGGGCAAGGCAGAAAAAGGTTAATGCCGACGTGTGAGTGCACATGACAGCTCTCACAACCCAGTGAGCACAAAAAATCTAATCGTCCAGGGACTTTCATCTTCATTTTCACTGGCCCCGTTGAGCCGCTCTCTGTTCAAACTTCAAATTTATTGCCGGGCTTCGGAGAGGCAGGAATGACCTTGAGAGGACCTCGCAGTCATCTATTCCACTCAAACGCTACCTAATTAGCGACACCATGGTTTAGGGTTTGCCAAATCATTTGATACAATAATCAAAACGAGGCTTGTCAGGGCCGGATACAAGCCACTAAGCAAAACGCTCATCTCATACCGAGGGGAAAATAATTACAGTCACTGAGGAGACATGCTTACAATGAGACACGTTAGGAAAAGGGAAAGGAAGAGGAAGGGGAGAGAGAAGGCCAGAGAAGTGCACACTATTAAGGAAACCACCTTGTCTGAATATAGGAAAGCCAAAGAAAGGGAAAATGGAGGACTATGGCCTCCCATCACTGTCTCCCGGTGACCTCTGGGAAAATGCATCTATTGTTCCTATTGACAATCAACATCAAGCCTAGCTTACACCAGCTATTTAAATAACTTACCTTCATTCAAACCCCTCTCAACAACCAGCCTGCCACCTCCTTCATTACTCATTTTCCAAAAGGAGGAGAAAAAAAAGAATTATAATATGCCAATTTAGCTAAATAATTACCGCTACGCCTACACAGCCACCGCCAGGCAAAGAAAAAGCTAATCATTCAATTTTTTGCTTTCTGTAATTGTCACCAAAGCACCTAAAGGTCGTATCACTCACACAGAAGAAAAAGGATGGCAAGTCACAGGTTCGAATTTAGACATGCTTTCTCACAGTGGCCATTTTGGACAGCAGACTGTGCACTTTTGTCTCAAAATGGAGATGATTGTTTGGTGTGAATGAGGTTGAAGCTCCATTTGGCAGGCGGGTTTTTGTGTGTGTGTTTTTTTTAGGTTGGAGCGGTGCTGGGATTTGCGGCAATTGTCTAATATGGGGGGCTGGTATTAAAGTCATCGCGTGCCAAAAGCGAACACGTTGCCACTTGACCCTGAGCCACTTTGGAGTAATCTAGTATTCAACCCAGCGTGTAATGACTGTTAGCGATGTCAATCCAGTGGCTTTCTCTCATTCCCTGGCTCTCAAAATGCCTGTGGACAGTGTGGTTTTAACAAGAGCAGCTTGAAAACGATGAGTGGCAGATCGTGTCCAGTGATGCCATCGTCCTCTAGCCTTCGATTTCCTTTAACCCCTCTCAGCCTTCAGTGTCACCCTCTGATTGGACACTGGCTCTCACCTTTCAGGAGGGAATGAGTGATCCGGGCTTTGTTGCCAAACTGCTTGTGGTTGTTTAATGCTAATGAGGGCAGGATAGATACTTTAGGGAGGAAAGTTCATACAAGACTGTTTGGGACTGTGACACAGTTAGCTTAACCCCTCGGCTGCCTCTGACCTCTCCAATCAATAGGCTTTGCCCAGGCGGTGAACTGTCCATGATGACTGTGAGGAATGTGTGTTGGAGGGGCTTGCATGTTGAATAGGTCAAATTCTGCTCAAAAGCTTGCTAGATTAGCCTTATGAACATGCTATTATGCTAGTGTTTGCAGTAATGATGACACCCTCTAGTCTTTGCTTTGCCATCTATAAAGGACATTGCTAGCCAAGTTGTTCATGATTATTAATGTAACACATTCCAATTGAAAGCGAAGTCATTACTACTGACAGTTCCATAAAACATCAGTTTGATACTTTAACCGTGATAAAAAAATGTAATGCACAGTCGGTGCAACAATATCCAGGGCTTTCACTGCCCCACTATACAACGGTTCCATGATCCTATTACAGGGACAAACCCCCTGGCGCAACTCGAGGTTAAGTGCCTTGCTCAAGAGGACAATGGTGAGGGGTCACAACCAAGCCCACACAGAATCTGCACCTGCAGAACCAGAGAAAGCTCTGGATATGTCTGGCTGCACACAAGTTTTGTACGTGTCTGTTAACTAAATAGCTTGGCTAATTTGATAATATGCTAAAATCAGCAGGTAATGCGGAAAGGTCTGGAGATTCTGTCTGGGCCTCCTTGAGAAGATCAGATTAACATGCCTGGATTTTAACTACTTTAGCTTGTCACTGGGACAGTGCCCTTGAAAGTTCTCTTTTATAACGTATGTGACCTTATGTGCCCAAGTTAGTATATTAAAATATTCTTGACATACAGTACTAATATGCACCTTTTAGGGGAAGATAAAGTACAGAGATGTACCTTTAAGGGTACTGCCCCAGGGGTTGTACCCCGAAAAGGTTAAACTTTTGCAAATTTTTTCTGACCATGTAGTAGCTCTAACCTGGACTGTATATGGAAAACTTCACAGGAACAAACCAGAGCTGTACTGGACAGTTCCGTACTGTCCTGTCTTTTTCATCAGACAATAAACCTCCAGTTATCATAACTCCAAAGTCGTTTTTGTGTCAGGAAGACAGGAAGGATGGACAGTAAGGGAAGAAGCCAATCAAACGAGGGACTGAGCAGTCAACATGTGCCTTTCTCCTCTTTTCCCTTGATCCCTCCACTCGGCCGGTAAAGCGGCACCTGTCACACTGTTTGAGCAGATGTGGGAGGTACTTCACAACACTGTCATTCACATTCATAATAGGCATTGCAGTATAAAGAGGGCCATTAGGGGCCACACCTAGGAGCCATTAAATCATTTTAAATCGCTGTAACATCCCATTAGTGTCAGTGGTGAGACCACATAATAGTCGATATTATAGAGCGCGACAGTGCAGCCCATTTGGGGTAAATCACAGGCTCCGGTGCAACGTCTTGGCCTGCGATTGCAAGAACACTTCTGCAGAAGACAGAACTTATGCGGACAATATTTGAAACTGATAACGGCTAGTTCGTTCAGTCTAGGGTGGAGCGAAACTTAAGCAGCATCTCTGGATTATCAGTTGCCTTTTATAAAATCTGCTAGAATCAGTTGATCTCACCACTCAGATCTACAGATTTGCATATTGTTAAAGACCTAAAAACTTGCAAGTCTAAAAATTTTGAATTTACAACATGGCAAGATATTGGCTATTTAGAGCCTCTCCTAATGAGCTGTACGTGATAAAGGCAGTGTAGTCGGAATAATCTGCAGTAAATGGTGCGTGCCGTTAATGTCTAAGGTGCAGACAGAGAGTAAGCAGTTAATTAAAGGAGATGAATACATTTGGATCTCTTGCAAAACAACACAATTACAAACAGCGGCTTTTTTCAAACCACTTCTGCTGCAGCCACTAAAGTGGTAAAACAAATAAAAACTGTGAAAGGACAGGCTTCAGTAGTAGAAGTGTGTGTGTGTGTACGCATCTTATGTGAAATATGCAACTAGGGCCCATGCACATCTTTCTTCTTTTCCTCCAGATGATAAATCGCACCAGTGACGGACCCTTCCACTGCCCTACGAATTTTTAAAGGAACAAAGCAATGATGAATGGAATAATGCCACATCGCAAGCAAACAACTCTCAGGCTGATAAAAAAGATTCACCAATGACAACTGGGGGACACCGGTGACCCGGGGAGCGGTCTTTGGGGTATGCCCCCCAGAGGAAGCCAGTGATGGAAGGAATCACCATTAGGGGGAAGATTAAGTGGCCTTTCCTTTTTCCCCTCACTTAATTATACATGCAAGACTCGCCAAACCATGCCACCATATAACAAAAGAGCAGGTGGGTGGGTGGGGGACCCTGGTTCTTTGTTTCTGCAACTCATGCCACTTTGATTGCTTATTGGCTGTCTCTCTTGGAAACCTGCTGGCCACAGAAACAAATCCCATTGGCCGCACTGCACCTGTCACGAGCAAGAGAGAGACGAGAGCATTCTGAGAATTCGAAGGGGAACTCTGGGATGGGTGGAGAAAGAGAGCTGGGGAAAAAATGTTCCTGTCAAGCCTCAGTGCCTCAGGAGAAGAGGAAGTCTTATGTGGCACATCCAAAACTCAGCAGACAAACAAGGAAGTGGACCTCTTCTACTTCTTATTAAAGGCGCCATGGTCTTACACCAGACTGCGCCATCATTCAGCTCCGTCAATCTCGCACTCCGAGGGGTCTCGGCTGCAAAGGGCACGTTCGAAATTCTGCAGCTCGCTTTTTAAGGATCTTTCCGCCTGCTCCTTGTTTTTTCCTCATGGCTAGTGGGGTGCACTGAAAAGGAAGGCGCAAAGAAAAAAAAAAACTGTCATTTCAAGACCGACAGTTCGCATCAAAAGTGGGCCACGAGATTACGACTTTCATGGCTCTTTGGGTAAATTCCCAATCTGTGCCATGCACATGCAACGTGTCAACCGAGAAAGACCCCCCCCCACCCTATGAACATCTCTGACGAATAAAATAGAAGCACCCTGCAGATAGCAAACGTGAATAACGAACGACACTTTCATCAGGGTTGCGTGGAGGACAGAGTGAATAATTAAACACCACGCCTCGTTGATTCGGCCTACTCATCCTGTTTTATGGGAATAACCAGAAAGACTTCAAACCTGCAATGCCAGGAGTGCTTGACTAACTGAGAAATCAACAAGACTGTGCCCTGATATCAAATGTGCATAAACTAAAACAAAGCTAAAACATTTATCTGTTCATTACCCAACAGACAAACCACAAAACGTGCAAATGAATGCATACAAATATAATGTAAGGATGAAACACAAAAGTGGAATGAAATATGGATGATGAATTTGTCTTATGGATTTCTGTTACAAAAGAAACACGATGTAGAATGGAAGTCTGCAACACCGATGCCGCCTGTGAAATCCTCCCCAAAAGATGAGGAATATTTGAGAGCGTAACACTGGGCGTACATCTATGTTGTATAAATATATAATCAGCTCTCCTCTCTAAAATTGTAGTCTAGTGCAAAAATAAGATGGTGGATTTCTAGATTTTTGGGGGTCCCACTTAAATCTTTGAACATGAACAATTGAAATTGGCCTAAAACATTCAAATGCAGAATCACTGCAGAACTTGTCGTGTGTATTAGAATTGAATAAAGCAACACAATTTTTGGTTCATGTAAAATTGTAACCTTAGATACTGTACATGTAGAACAATACTAACTATCAACATTGAACTTTTTTCTTTTACCATTTTTCTTATTCATTCTTTCCTTTCATTTACTGTTTCTTTCTTTTTCTTGTTTTCATCCATTCTTATTTTTTTCTTTCTCATCCTTTTATTCCTCCTTTATTTAATTGCTTCCTTCTTCCTCATTCTTTCTTGCTTTCTTTTTTTCTTTCCTTTAATTCTTTTTAAAAAGTTCTTGTTTTTTATTTATCTTGCTCTTTTTTGTTTATTTTTCACATTCTTTCTTTCCTTTATTTTTTTCTTCCTTTCATTCTTGTTCTTTTATAATTTTCCGCATTCTTTCTTAGACTGATTTTCTTTCTTTCTGACTGTTTATTCCTTTTTCTCCTCCTTTTTTCTTTCTTTGACATTTTTCTCCTTTTCTTCTTACCCCTCTTTCTTTCTTTCCTTCGTTTTCCTCATTATTTATTTCTTTATTTTTCTTATTCTTTCCCCTTTCTCGCATTTTTTACATTTATCTTTTTCTCACGATTTCCTTCTTTTCCTCCTTCGATCTCTTCCTTCCTTCCATCAGTATCCAAGTGCAAGCACTTGGAAAGTGAAAGAGGATGTGACTTCCTTGACATAAAACTCCATGCAAATCTGCATTAACACATTTATGACTGGAAAGCTTTCATAATTAAACATAATCTGAGAGTGACCAGCTGAAAGTGACATTAATGGCAGAAATAAGACTGACACACACATTTTGCCATTATTACAATTACATAAATGATAAAAAAAAAAAAAAAAACACATTTCCTTAAACACTAGAGACATCTGTTAGACTCTAAACTTTAGGTAATTTCCTCATAGTCACTTAAAAGTGACTCAACCAATGGACTCCAAATGTTTTTTGTTTTTTGTTTTTTTTTCGTTAAACATAATGAAGTCATAATCTCAATTTTTTTTTACTTAAACTTTACTAAACTTCTAAGATGCATATTTATTCCTGAATCAGTGAACTGTCTCTACTTTAGTGTACTCCATCACGTCATAAAGATTATCCATGCAGTGAACTAAGCAGACAACCCAAAAAACATCTGACTTGCCTGATTGCCGTTGATTATAAATTATGCAGTCATTGTAGGCCCAAAGAAGAAGACATCTCCTCATCCCCAGTCAAGTGTAATTACTACGGAGGGCTGCAGACATCCGTGTGATCTCCGTCTGACAGGAACATTGACTGATGACCTTCCCTGTGAAAGACTCCCTGCTCGGGTCACCGGACCCCCACCTTCGACATCTCAATAGAGTCCTGACACCCGGCTCTCGAAGACCTGCTATTGACAAATCAGAGCATTAGTGCTGCATCCATATCTCACCCATCACTCACCATCACTTCTTGGGTGGGAGAGATGAGCGCTCTTTTCAGGACTGCTAATTTGACACGGCCCGCTTGGCTCACCATAATTGCTCTGTCACTGTCAGGCCGTGGACAGTACGATTTGGACGTACAATTATGACGTCCTCTTACTGGGCGCCATTACGTCTGGCAATGCCTCATCAGACCCAAGATGCGGCCCATTAATGAATGATGTTAGCATTTCTCTTAAAGTTAGCCTGCCACTAATAAATAGCCAGTGTTCCATGAAGGAGCATTGCAGTTTGGTCTGACGCTATATATATTGTGTGCTCCTGACGGAAAAAGGTTGGTGGGTGAGATGGGGGAAGATATTAAGGGAGTTTATGGCCTATACAACTCTTATGAACTGATCTATAGTATTGTCGATGGAAAAAGCAAGGTCATTCTTCTTCGATGACACTTGTTCTTTCTTATACAGTATGTGTGTGTGTTTGCGTTGATGCAATGAAGGGGACTCCTGCCGTGACCTAATGGCGGTGCTATCCTCTAAAGAGCTCTTGTTTCCTGTCCTACCCCCAGGGTGACACAACAGGAGCCATCCTTCCCGGGAGGGGTCAACATCCATCACGGTCGAAACCCCCTTGCCAACACCCGCCACTTCCTGTTCTGAGTTAATTATACGTCGATCAGAGACGGCCGAGGTGTCACCCTGCGGCGATGGTGCACACAAACACACTCGTAACTACTTCGCTATCTCAGGGTGTCAATTCTGAGACAATGTCCGCCCCGCATGCTGTGAATGTGTGAGTCTCACTTTTCAGGATGCAGGGAAAACTAATGAAGCCCACAGCAACCAGGCTCAAAGACAAAAATGGCTCCTCATTAGAGAGCTGACAATCTAAAGTCTGACATGAAATGGACAGACTTTTACCGGAAGCCCATAGGGGGGAGAATCATGTATTTAAATGCATTTAAAGTGTTTAGGGACTGATGCTTTGAAAAATTCAACAAAACATTGCTGGAGGTGGATTGGTTTGAAAGTGAATACTATGTAGAATACACATGCTGCCTAGTATTTTTCAACAAAATGCAATGTTGTTGTCACATGACCTCATGACCTTATCAAATAAATATGGGTGTTTTTTTATATTTTATTCAGTTTTATGTGAAAATGGCCGTCAAATTCAGTTAAAACTAAGTTACAGCAGGGTTTTTTTTTTTTGCAGTTGAGGTACAGTCTTCATCTTTTCTTTGAAGTATGTAATCATGAATAATTGAAGAGTTAAACACATCACTTCTGTCTTTTAGAGCAAGCACACAACGCCAAGGCCATTTGTAGACTAATTACTGTGTATGAATGATCAACGAAGATGATCAACAGTTGCATTATCTGGGTCTGTTATACTGACACGTTTACACATGAATTACTGCTTTATTTACTTACTTTAGTTAATTAGCGCACTTAATTCCTTCCTGTGCATTTGTCACACTGAAAGTGGAAGGTCAAGTCTGTGCATTGCATTGTGGAATGCAGTATTCCAAGCACACTATGTTGTGTACTTCACATTTTAGCAAATTTAGTACGGCATCCAATCAGAAAATGTGCATACAGTGAAAATACACATATCATTTACTGCAGAAAGAGCAAGTTTGTTATATACTATTCAGAACGTGTTTCTTTCAAGTTTAATGTACAGTATGCAATTCAAACTCTGTTTATTTTTTAATTTGTTTATTGATCCAAGCAGGCAGAGAAATACAATTACCTATGATAATACCACAAAGGATCCATTTTCCACTATTGATCAGTGAACCTTGCCCTTATTGTTAAGGCATTACATTTTTAAATACATTTCACAATTAAACAGATAACTCTTAATAACTCACAGTCTTAATGAGCTGTAGGTTCCCAACACAAATACAAAGAAAGCGCGTCTTGTGTTTCTGCTGAGGTATCCATTATCATCTCTCCCTGTGTTTGTTTGCACACTGAATAAACTCATTAATTTTGTTAATTGTTTGACTCTATCTTTTTCTCGGATGCGGTGTGACAGTCTCAGAGAGAATGGGAACAAAGGCCCAGTGCAACATTACCGTTAAATAAACAAGTCAATAATACTCTGCCGGCTGATTAGACGGGCCTGTGGCGGGGCAGATGAAATTGTTCCAGTGTGTTTCTGACAGCTCGACTGCAGACGGGGGCTATTATGATAAAGCTTCTGTTTGTAACAATTAAAGTCCTGCACAATGTCCAGACAAACCACACATGATAGGCCGTGTGCCATCGCTCATTTAGAGAGAGCTTGCTCAAACTGTATACTTTTATGATCTGCAAATATATACATGTTTTTTCTTCTTGGTTATGTTTTGCATTAAAAATAATAGAATCATAAGGAAATGTCATTCATTTCATTAAGAATTGTTAATATTTAAGACTTTGTTGTAGAAACACAAGCAAGAATTTCACAAGCAATTACAAAAAAGCAAGTAACATTAAGCATGAAATAGTACTATTTTTATATATTTTTTTATATATACATGCATATTAATATATGTATAATAAATTTTGATAAAATAAATTACTGTAATTGCTGTAATATACTGGCCGGATACAAAACCGATAATCGATATATTGTGCATCTCTACAGTTAACAAAACTGAATGTCTTGATAATAATTCTCAAAATGGACCCAGTTCTGAATAAGATCACTTTTCAAACATGGTATTAGCAGGTTATGGATCTCTGTTTCTTTCAGAGGATTGCACAACAAGTCTCAACACACCTATGGCACATATAATTCAACGAAAGGCCATAATTTGCTCTATTTACCCACAATTCCATAATCCACTTCCCTGTTCCAGTCAACATTCTCATGGTACAGTGCATCTGCACCATCTAAAGCATTATCTGTGCCGCTCGGCATGTGGTTGAGAGTGCTCAGGACAAAGGAGAGAGGGGGCTCATATGAGTCCATTATTCCATTTGCTCTGAAAAACAGATTTGACCTCTCAGTGGTGGAGTGGTACGTCATGGGCTGATGTGTGGATGACAGTGCAAAGGGGTGCATGTCTGGATAGGCTAATTAGAGGAGCGGTGGCACGAACGCGCTAGCAGCCTGGGCTAAATCCCATTATTTGGCTCCCTTCCCGGAGAGAGTGAATTGTATGTCAAGTAGGATGCATGTGGTAACTGCTATGAAATTACAGCTGCCGGAAGGCTGGAGGGCGAGTAATGCACATCCATTGTGTCATCAAGTGCATCCAAATAAGCAGATCTAAAAGGGAATGACTGTGGCTAGGGCCGGCGCCGGAGCGGCAGGGCCCTCCCACCTGATGCGGCTGCGGTGTTTGTACATTTTCCCTTGTTCACTGTTATCACAATCATTGCTGATATGTGAACAAGCAGCTCTAGGGGTCGAATTCCAGGACTTGTTTTGTGATGAATGTTTTAAAACCAGTTTTCATGCGCTGTGAATTTTGTAACTAAAAAATTGTTTCATAATAATTCTGTTGTAGTTTTGCAAGTCAGACTTTTGATGATTTGCATGAACTCTGGCACATATTGTGGTTATATTGTGTCAAGAAAAGAACTATATATATATATATATATATATATATATATATAAAACCAACTAACATCAGATGAACAATGCCACAAAATCAAAATTACTGACTTTTTTGCTATTGCAAACTATTTAACTGAAAATGTAAAATTCAACTGATTTTTTATAATAAATATTTTAAACACACACACACACACACACACACACGCGCGCACACACACACACACACACATTTATATGACTTTTGGGTGTCTGAGGCTATGGCTAAAATTCTGATTTACATCATAAAACAACATATTACTTATGTAACATTTCATAAAATAAATTTTTAGTTTTTTCCAGTATTTCATAAAAAATGGACTCAGACTATAATAAAGGTCTGGCCTAAATCTCCAGATATCCATTGACCCTAGAGCCGCTCCTGGATGTATGAACAAGATAAAAAATATATTTATAATATCATATACTACAGGCATATGCGTAGCAATTGCATGCATGGAAATTAAAAACATACAAAGGTCATGTAAAAAAAACAACCTGAGGTATATACTTGTTTTAGTACAGAGGTCTTTGAATTTGTGTTACGCAGCTTCTGTCTCTAGAGCTGGAAGAAATCCAGTAAACTCAAGTGGAAAAACTCGAGAGCATTTCTGCTATAATACAGATAGAGGAAAACGAGGACAAAAAAAAAGAAAGTCTCTAAAACTGTCAGATGAAGACACAAGCCAGAGTTTCCGCAAATCTATTATGAATGAAATAAATCTTGGCAAAGAGGCGGGAGAGAAATCACACACACACACACACACACACACACACACACACACACACACACACACACACACACACAAAAAAAACACACACACACACACACACACACACACACACACACACACACACACAGAGGACAGGGCCACAGAGAGTGCCTTTCACCAAGAACTGTTCATTAAAACAACATGGGTCAACAACCCTTTGCTTTCTCCACAAACTCGCCATATATCAGCCACGCTGTCTGTCGGTAAGGTGATCTGAATGAAAACAGAGAAAGAGAGAGTATCTGCAACCGAACAACAGAGGGAAAGGCACATGAAAAAGAGAGTTTGTTGCCGAACGAAACTCCCCAAATTCCTGACACACACAGAATTCTTTGTTCCTGCTCAGAAAAGAGTTTCCTGGGACGGGCGGCAGTTACCTTGGGTCTAATCACACGTGCGTTATTTAGACTTCAAACACTGAGCTCTGATGAAAAGTATGTCTCCTGCTAATATCTGCCAGCACGCTCGGGTTAAACTGCCTAAGAAGCTTATTTCCATCATAAATAATGCATATTCAGATGTGCTTGACTTTGCTAAAATAAGAATCGCCCCTGTGATTGACATCAGGGTTTGTTTAAGCCTTCAGTTTCACCTTTGGAAATAGATCTGTCTGGTTTCATATGTAGATGCGGGTACAACCATGACAGCCCACCATAGCGGTTATGTATCGCACAACTGAATGCTAACGCTATATTTGGAGGAGTGAACACATGTCGTCTTAGCTCATTCATTCAATGTGGCAGATAAAGAGACAGCAAAGAAAGCTGTCGCAAATAAACGGCACGTCGAATGATTAGACGTCACGATCCAATCAACAGATCGCAAACGTGAAAAAGAGCCAAATTCAGTCACGCTGACACAAATTTATACCTATTTTCAAAATACAAGAGGGAATGGGAATATTAGGAAGGGTGTATTTGATTCGCTTCACATTCTCTGCTTCGCCTGGGCTTATTACAGACACAATTATGGATTGTAAACTAGTTAATGAATACAAAGTAGGCTAAATCTATCAAGGTATTAATGTTTTAAAACACTGCGAACGCATTGGGAGAAATGCAGCTGGAGTTTTTCATCCGAGAGCGAGCAGAGATGAATATCTCTTTCCATCATCCAGATTTTTTTTATTCCATTCCATATTAATCCTACTCAGTACGCCAATGCTACTAAGGAGCTCATATCTCTGTGCCGCCCTCCCCTTCCACCTCCTCCTCCTCTTTCTGAAATTAGCACATTGAATGTCTCAGAGTTGGCTGCTAATAGCAACAGCACCTCGGGATGGCGGGGGCCATTCTGATCAGCCAGACGACGGCTTAACGTTTGACCTTGGGACACAATATTAAGCTATTGTGGAGACGGATGTCAGGCCCGCGACAAACTTGAGCTCATAATGGTGGAAGCACGCACATGTAAATTCACATACAAATATTCATAAGTTACGAGCGAGTACAATCCTGAACGGACTGACGATCTGGTGATAGATTGCGGCTAATTTCTTTAGTCTTAAACATGGCTCATATTTGCTTTGACTCAAAGTGCAGTAATCTGCCTAATTTATTCACAGCCATTCACAGTTTTAAAAATAGCTCATCTTGGATGTGTGAATATATACCCTTTAATTATGGTTTTGAGGATGTTTCAGTAAATCCAAGGCCAGTATGAGAGTCGTTTTATAATTTAGGGTGCATTTCATAGCAGGGCAAACAAAAAAAGAAAAAAAACAAAAGTGTTAAAAACAATATGCTTTCTCAATATAACAATTGGTTTCAGTTTATGTAGTTTATCATTATCAGTAATATCACTGAACACAATTTTGGTATTACAAAGTGTTACTGACAGTCTTGGTGTTACTGACAGTCTGCATGGGTTGACAAGTAACATAGTTGACAATTTCATCATTTCGACTTAAAATATCCGCCATAGAAGAAAATTACATCACATGATGCAGGTCACACGGATTTATGACAAACACTTTTTTGGGGGGGGTTTGGTTAATAACATAGTTATTGTTGTGGACATGAGTAAAATGAAATATTTTTATTACATTTTTAGGTAATCTTGACTTTAACATTTTTTTTAAACACCATTTTTTTATATTACAAAGAAAAATATGTTTTCTATGGTGGTGAGTTTGTCAACTATGTTACTGTATGGGGTGTGGGTTTACAGGTAATGTTCTAAATGTTCAATATGATCAGGTAAACCTCAAATTGTAATATTTGACTTAAAATCATTCAAATGTTGCAAACCATAACAATATTCACAACATAGCACATGGGCAATCAATGTACTCCTTGACAATAGGTAATTAGAAATCAAATATAGAAAAATAAAGAGTACATTTCACATAATGTGTTCAAAATGTCATTTTCTTCAGCAGTGGACATCACATGATCCTGGTCATATGACATGAAAAAACATTTTTTAGTTTTTAGAGTTTTTTTTTTTTAGAGTTTTTTCAACCAAACTGAAAAACAAAAGAAAATTGTTAGAAAAACATAATTATCATCAATGGATTATACCCTAAATTATAGAATGACCATAAAAAACAAAGAGGACATGCTTTTATGTTACTCTGAAGACCAAAAATGCTCAATTTTAGGACTGAACACTGAAAGCTACGTAAATTTTCACATCCTTCCTTCGGACCGAACCTTCGCTATTTGGCAACTTTGTTGTCTATGGTGTGCTTTTAAGTCCCTGGTGATAATTATTTGATCTTGTTTAGTTCATTATTCATCTTGTGGGAACCTGCTGTGGCTTGTGTATAAATGCCATATGAAAGCATTGTGATCTGAGGATGCGGATTCACTTTTATCCTCATTCCCCAAACAGATCAATTAGTAAAACTAAACAGTAAATTATTAATCACATTGCTTTGTGTCCCGGTTTCATCAGCATTAGAAAAACAGTTTGTTAGTGTGGGAAACGGGCAGGTGATTGAGTGGAGACCAAAACCGAACTGATGCCGCGAGAGCTTCGGAGGGGCGGAATGAACCCAGCTGTCCGTCACATTAGGTGACGTTTCTTTGTCATGACAGCATCCGGGGTGCCGCACCTGCACGAAACGGGGTCAATCTCCGTTTCAGTGTCGCCTGTGACATATGCTGCCCAAAGGGGCTTCGTATGCATGGGAAACACCCCGCAATCAAATAATATTTTGCACAGAATATTCAAATGAGGTGAATTTTAACAAGCCGCACTCATTCGCACGCAACCGAGGGATGTTTCAAATGAGTCCCTTATTTGTCAGGAGATGGCCAGGTATATAAACTTCTTTTTTTCTTTTTCCAGAATAAAATCTGAATTCACAGGTCCTCTCAGGGGCAGCGGATTGCTCCACTGTTCTGAGTTGGGCAATTTGAATAAATTATTCGAAGGAGGGGGGCGACTGCTAGAAAGAGAAAGAGAGGGGCGAGAAAAAGGGCTCGGTGGTTCATTTTGCACGAAATTATATTTTTGCTGGAAAGGTTAATTTTGAAGGGAGTTTGAATGGCTGGGAACGCTGCAGTCGCTGGATGGTGTTGCTGGAGGTGGCTGCAGTTATTAAAAGCGATTGCGTTTCCTGCCGGATCTCTCCAGAGAGAAGAATCAGTGGAGATGTTAAACCTTGCTTGACACCCCAGTTGGATAATTGTGGGTGTGGAAGCTAATCAGCAGAACATGTCTCCTCGATTTAAATCTTGTCAGTTAGTCGAGATTAGACCCTCCCGTACTGGGTACCATTAGCTTTGTTGCATGTCAATGTGCTGGAGAAGCTGTTGGCAAGGTCCAGCTACAAGGGTAAAAGATGAGCTCGCCGGTTAAGGCAGATGTATTCAAGCTGTAAGACTGCTGGATTTTTTTTATTTTTACTTCAGAAATACATACAATCCCTGTGTGATATTATGCAATGTTTAAAATTGCGTTTGTTACCACTGACCCAAGTGTGAGCCTGAGGAGAGATTTTTTTTTTTTTCCTGATTCTTCCTCTAGGAAATAGTGAAGGAAAAAAAACTATCCATCATTTATACATTGAATATCGATGTCTAAAAAAAAATATATATATATATATAGAATGTGCAAGTAGTAAAAATAAAAATAACAATAATAATAATAAAGCAAGCAAAAAACATGAGGAAAAGAGACACTGATAGAGAGACTGATTGATAGATATTGAATGTGCAAAAAAAAAAAAAAGACAATACAAAATAGCATGAGGGAAAATACCTGTAATTTTTCACTGAATATGCAAAAAAAAAAAAAAAAAAAAAAAAAATCAGATGGCTTGAAATATTACACATTTTTCCAGGAAACATTCATATTTTAGTCGTGTCCAGACTTCAGAAAAGCACATGTGTATTTCCGTTCAAAGATATTAAATTATAGCACAGCTCTCGCTTGAGTGGGATCGTGAAATCCATACATTGACAGCGTAAATGGCCAATAATCTTTGACAGCGTGATCTCATTAATAAAGGGAGGGTATAAATTTTGCTCAGTTTGAAAGGACGACTAATTCAAGAATGTGCAGTGAATTTTATGGCTGCAGTCTGGCTGGCCGAGGGCCAGGTCGTTGCATTCCCCCCACGGTAAATATTTGTAACAGATTTCTTGCTGCAGGACAAAAGCTTCTTTCAGCGAGCAGCTGCCGTAGCCTCGCGGCGAACGCTGGGTCAAGCCAAATAAACAACAAAGCTGTGCCAAGTTCACCGGCCCTGCTGATTTCTGTGCTGGGCGGCTGCATACCAGCACTACTCCTCATCACACCGGCCTGAGTGCTGACAGATGTTCCTGCCTCGCACTTTTTTTTCTCCCTCCCTCCCTTCCTACCTTCAGACAAAACACCACATCCAACATCTGCAACTGTCAGACTTTAATATATGATTCTGAGAGAGTTTTTCACTTTAAAGTCAACATGAAATCAAAACTGACTTTCTCGATACACATTCCTGGTCTCATTGTGATCAGTTCAACAGAGCACACTATTTTAAAGAAACAAAGGTGGAGACTTTGGACGATGTTTCATTAATATAATAATAATTCAAAACACATTAATGTGCTATTTCAGGTCATGCAGGCATTTGGACAATGTTGTCTAATAGCAAAATTGCTATTTAGAAATAGTTTTAGCAAAAACATTTACTATAGAAAGATGGCTTTTTATGATCCTAACAATTTCTGATGGTATACACACACACACACAAAACTGTAGTATAAAAACTCCCTACCAATGACTGCCTTTCTGACAAACCAAAAAACAGACATCACACACACTCATATACAGAGAGAGAGAGATCAACCCTCCGATTAGTCGGATCAAAGCTGCATCTGCTGTAAAGTTGGGTTAGTTCAAGCCCTGTGGGCTCCAAAGCTGTTTATAAACAGTTGTTTCTGGCTATTGAGCTGGATCACGGACAAATCCACACGCGGCGAGAGGCGGCAGCAGCAACAGGCGAGAGTATCAGACCGAAACACCGACCCATAACCACACACATTAACACCCCTCTGAGTGGAGCTGAGCCTGTGGCGAAAAAAACATTTTCTATTACCATAAACTCAATCTGTTCAGCCTAGATGGGATAACTGGACTGTTTGTGTGTGGCGTGTGCACGGCGAGGGCTAATAATCATCTGGCGTGTATTATATTCATCATTTAAATAAAGATATGCGGTTTGTCTCATTCCACATGTAATGAATCACTGAAATGATCAATTTAAAAATAAATATGGAGATTATTTTGCTCCAGCAATATGTCACGGAGCTAAAACCATTAAATGTTGTCAGAGGCCATGTTGCAGTTTTATTTAGGAGTTTTAATAGTCATTGAAGCATTAATTATTGATAAGCCCTACGATTGATTGGCTGACTAGATAATGTAATTGAAAAATGAAAATCATCACAGTAAGTGTCTGGAGTACTGAAATTGGCAGAGTGTGTGTGTGAGAGAGAGTGTGTATCTTAGGGGATCACCCTATGTAGGATTTCATCATTACTGCCAGACTATAAAAGTAGTGCTGTGATTAAAAAAAGCTGATTGATTTGGCTCTCATTGGAATTAGCTGTCCCTGCTTTGTCTAAGGGCCCTGCCTGAGTGTGTGTGTGTGAGAAAGAGACGGGATGTGTGTGTGTGTGGGAGAAACACAGCTGTCTGTGCGTTCTTGTCGTCAAAAGGTGGCCCCACTCCCTCACATTTTATTCTCTCCGCGTCTCTCCTGAACACAATCTGCTGTGCTAAAGATATCACACACACACACACACACACACACACACACACACACACACCATATACCTATTGATTTTACTATCTGCTGCAATGAATGATCATCCACGTCCTATTTCACAACCCAGATGAGTTCAATATCCATACGGATACTGCAACTATATTTCATTAGCAGAAACTGGAAATGGAAAGTATGATCTATATACAGTATGAAATATAACAATTCTTAGGGAAGAGAGGTCAAGCCATTATCCACCTTTAAAAAAAAACATTATAGTCTTTAAAAAAATGAATAAAATAGTATTTAATGATATTTTTAAAAGTTTTATTTTTTTAAATGATTAAATTTACTTATTTAAATATGCATATTTTTAAATATATATTAAAAAAGAAAAAATAAATAAAAAAGGTTTTGCTTGTTTAATGTAAAAAAAAAATTCATTTTATTAATATAAATAATTAAAATAAATTTATAATACATTATTAATATCCCAAATATCAGCAGTTGTCAACAGCTGGTTTGCGACCTAAAACTGGGTTAAATATATATTAAAATAGCAAAAAAAATAAATTAAAATCATTTTCATGTTTAATTTTAATATACAATATCTCAAATTTCTCTATCACACACACTTATAAAATTGACATATATATGTAAATATTACGAATTTACATTATATAATACATACATACATACATATATCATACTACTATAAACATCATACTACATATCAGTACATATCAATACATATTACATAAAATTTAGTTTTAGGTCTGATATAGTGTTATATTAATACATTTTAATGTACAATTTTGAATACTTTTTATGGTAGACAATTTTAGTACTGTGTTGGGTCACAAATTAACCTAAAATTCTGAAACAAAACCTCTTGAAAACCATTTATTTTAATTATATTTCATTAACAGTAATCTACATTTAAGCATACTTAACATATTGGAAAAATATCTTTATATATCTTATATATAGCACACATGAACCTAAAGAAATGATAATTTTATTACCGATTAACAAGCGCAGCAGTTTGTCACAGTAACCCATTTTAACATTCTGACATCATATTCTAAGGACATTAACGCAACTTTCCTTAACTTCCTGAGTGCCCAGGAAGAGAGTGGCTCTACGGGAGGGCGGGCAGACGGTACGACGTCTCACATACACAAGCAGCAAGACAAGGCAGCGTTTCTTTTGTGCTCGACGCAGAGGGGCTGATGTGTGTTAATCGGAAGCCCTCTTGCCCTGCCTGGGTGTTAATTCAGCAAGCTGTTAAAGAGAGCTGTAGATTAACAGATAAAGGTGCTGTGCGCTGGGGTCAGGCTGATATGGACTCCCAGTCTTTCCCTGCACTCGTCAGATGCCTGCCTGGATTAACACAGAAGCTTCCTGTTCTCTCCCTCCCGTTGTCGTGAGGTCAGAGGTCAACCGTTTAGCCCTATCAGCCGGCCCTCGATGAGAGGCGAGAAGGCAGGCGATCTGCATACAGCCGACGTATGAGTTCATTTGGAATGGGGCCGGCAAGAGAGAGAGGATGTGCGGAGTCTGCAGTAAGGGATTACGGAGCAGACCGAGGCATAAATTCAGAGGATTTTATTTTATAAATGCTGTAGATGTCTCCGTTAAGACACAATCGCGAAGGCACGGGAAGAGAGATCACACTTTTCCAGGAATGTGTCCTAATGGAAGCGAAGATCAAAAAAGCTGGAGGAAAACGTGGGAAAAATGAAATATGTGCAACATGAAACTCTGCAAATTTGACTTATAACAAGCAAAATTACACCTGCTGTCATTTAAATTATGGCTGCCCTCTATAAAGGTGTCTTTTAGGTGCATTAATTGAATTGGGCAGTATTTTCCAATAATAATCTGTAAAGTTCATCCGTCCATCGCTCACAGGATCCCCGCTGTGTGCGCGAGGAGGACGTATCCATTTCAGTGGCTTAATTTATTTTCATGATTCGCTGATAATGACTGCCATGCAGGCTGTACATCAGAATTAACCTTCATTTCACTGAGGTATATTACGATGACAGTCTCCGACACATTTCACCTACACAAAGGGCATTCCTCTCTCTCTTCATCTCCCTCTCTCTCTCCTGGCTTTATAATCATGCTCGGCAGACGAAGATTGTTTGATAGCCGATTAATTTTCATAGGAAATCAAGTGGCCAGCTCTCCCAAAAGGCACACATGCAATGTGCTTACTGCTTTTTTTTCTCTTCTTTTTTTGGGGGGATGGGGGGGGGGCAATTAGGAATTTTATATAATCCTTTTTTTAATCGCTTTTTATTATTATTATTGCAATTATTAAAAACAAAATCCCCACCCGGTGAATTAATTTCGGTGCTGCCGACATAACAAAAGTGGTGTAAATTAATCAGGCACATCAAGCACAGGAGCTTTCTAATTTCTATGCAAACCATTAAGTGTCAGATATGAATTTCACCATTTGCTATGGTCTCAGTCAAAGGATTTCATTAGGGGGCTGACGTCACATTTGAAGCACGAGCCCTATCATTCCTGTCCTATTTTCTCCCTCATGAGCTCTTTGTTCTTCTAGCCTTTGTAAGATCTTTGCACTAAAAAGGACTATGCAAATGACAATAATAGATTTCGCTAAGCGCCAAGGCAATGGCATGATAGCCTATTTAGGAGAAAACCAAAGCAATATTCAATTTATGGTATTAACCCAGACACATGCAAAGGTTGCCAAAAAAAGTGATTAAGAAATTACAAAATTGGTCCAAACCGCTCACAGTCTCTCTTTCTCTCTGCCTCTCCTCCCTCCCTCCGTTTGTTCATTCGTTCGTCCGCACACAATGACATGGCAAACATAATGAGGGTGGACTGGTAATTAGAATGTTCTGGAGAGCCGGAATAGTGAGCTTACCCAGGGCTACCGACTCTGCACTGACACTGAAAGGTGAAAACTACTGGCATGTTGGAATGAGGTATGGAGGTTACTGCCAGGAGCCGAACCAGATCCAGATGGATCAATGTGACTACTGAAAGAGAGAAATATTTCATTATTCATATATCTGAGGAGGAGAGATAAAATTATGTGGTTTATAATCAAAATAATAACAAAAAAAAATGCATTTAATAAATAATAATAATTACAAATTTTATTACATTATAATAATTATCATCAAAAACACTTAATATTGATATTATTAATCATCATTATCATCATGCTCTCTGGATTTTCTGAGGGCACATAACATGCCCTTATTTAGTTCATGGGCATGTTACATGTTGTGTATTATATAAAACTTACATAAATATCTAAAGGAAAGTTTATATGTTACAATTTATTTATTTATTTATTTTATGAAGATTACTGGAGTATGTTTCTATTCAGTTTTTCTCTGTTTAATTCAGTGTGTTACTTGCCATTTGTTTGCAATTAATTGTGAATTATGCTTAATTTCTGAGTGAAAAGTGTTTCTACACCAACTTATCTGTGTGTGTGTTGCTTTCACACATTTTTTAAATGGTCCTGCAATGTGACAAATTATTTTAAATACAAATATTCCAAGTATCAATTAATAAAATGTCATAAAAGTGTAATAATATTAATTAGCCAAATGGCATTTAAAATAGTTTTAGATGAAGTATAGCACGTCACACTGCAGGACAATTCAACTTTCCAATCAAAACGACTATCCTATGAAGGGCTAAATGAAGGACAAAATGAATGGCTATTTTCATGTAATTTCTTTTTTTATTATTATTATCAATATTATACACACACTAAAGAGAAAACAGGAATGCGTGCCAGATTCAAACCTGCATCTCCCTGGTGAGCGCCAGAGCTCCACATGTCTGTACCATCTGTGCTAACCACAGCTCTGACAACGAAAGGCTAATTGAACCGTTCTCACTGTATCTGTCGTTTTTTACCACACAGACCCTACAGGCAGAGCCGCGAGACGATCCGTCCCTCTAGCGCATCTCCACCACTACAAATAAATATAATCAATCCCACATTTACATACAAATAGGCTTCTTAGCCCTCTTCATTCTGACTTGACGGCCGTCCTCGCGGGAGCAAATATATTCACTCTACACGGCAATTTCATATTTATCATCCGATGGCTTATTGATTGTTTCTTTTTTTTCCAGCTTCTTCTTCAAAGAAATTTTCCCCTTCATTTTATTACTGGATATTGAGGGGCATGTTTAGCAGATACGCCACGTGTGTTTCATCATTTCCTGGCGGGCGAGATTATGACTATTGACATTGTCACTTTTCTCAGCACTTATCGTTGCTTACTGGTAGCTATCAGTGCATCGGCGCGCCACTTAAAGGCCGTAAACCGGAGAAGCGTGCGTGCGTCTAATATGCCTCATTCGCTCTGTGTCAAACTGACAGCCCAGCATGCTCAAATAGATGTCAATCCCACCACAGGACAAATATCCACCATGGCAAGCGTGACCGAAGAAGTGTGTTAACACAGTGGCCCGATATACAGATACACATTGAGAGAGAGCTCCATTATAGGTTAGCACTCTTAAACGCCCGCTTGACACGTATAATAACTTATGTAAGGTATCACTTCCTGCAACACCGACGATACGAAGTCACACCGAGGCAAACTGTCGTGGTGAAAAATGCAACTTCCTCCCCCAACGTAATTAAAGTGTCAGAATGCGGCTGGGCTCGCAGACAATAACCCTGCTAGGTTTAATTTGAATAGGCAATCTCTGCTTTGGCTATGCATTAAGAGAAACATCTGAGATATTGCTCTATTAACTGTTTCACTCACCCAGCGCTGGCCTTTTAATTAGAGTTTAATAGCAGTTATTAACTCATTACGGGGCATAGGGGGAGCATTCGTAGCTACTGTGACCCCTAGCAAAGTTGACACTTCAATGGTAGAATATTTCCCGAAAATTCATTCATTTAATTGTGACCTATGCAAATACGGAGTTCATCATTACAACCCAGCTGCAATAATTAACTAGAGTGCCTCAAATTAAAATATAAATGGAGGGATTGTGTGTCAGCCATGGTTTAAAAAAAAGAATGAAAAAATGAGATTTCATTTGTTTGAATTGTTTTAAATGAACCCGGCACTGTTGGCAAAAAGGAGCATACTTTGTTTTGTAAATGGGAGAGGTAGCAGAGTATCTAAGATGATATCTGATGCTTGGCGTGAGTCTCTAGCATGCTTCTTGTTCCAAATACACACACACACACACACACACACACAAACAAATAAACTCTCACCCTCGTTTCACACGTATGAACGTGGAGTTTCAACACATGCCATATCACATGTCGGCACTCGTGGATCCTGCGAACAAACTTATTACGACTTGTTTTTCACATTTAATTTGTTTGCTCGAAGACACTAAGTGGTTTATCAACACGTTGGAGTCACCTGACACCACCGCTGTCATGTGACACAACAAAACAACAGATGCGTCGCAGTCGAATGCAAATATAGCAGGAATATTCCAGGTTCATGATCACTCCAAGATGAACAAACTGAAGATTAAAGGTCAAAGAAACAGCACTGCAGGAATCTAGATTGGATTTTTCAGAAACTTTAAAGGGGGATCAGTGAAAAAATATATAGAAATATAATTTTTATAACCAGTGGCTTAGCTTCCTAACAATGGTATTGAAGAAAATACAAAAAAAAAAAGTTAAAAAATAATCTTAAAAGTATTAAATACAAAATTATACTAACATTATTATTATTAATAAAATTAAATTTAAAAACTATACATAGTTAATATTTATATAGCCTTAGTATTTCTATATTATTGTTGCTGTTTTACATAAAAATAAAAAAACAAAAACAAGAAAGAAAGATTGATGACAATACTAATGTTTGGGTCCCTGTGGATTAAAACAAATTGATCAGTAAAAAAAAAAACCTATATATAGTAAATATTTATATAGTCTGTTTGGGCGGGCCCCTATGGATTAAAGTAACACCATTATTACTTATAATCAAACAAACAAACTAAATTTATATAACCTTTGTATTTATATATTTTAACTATTTTTGATAATAATTGTATTACTGTTGTTGTTGTTGTTTCCATTCAAAAAAAAAAAAAAAAAAAGGTAACCAGTATCAATGTTTGGGTCTCTGTGGATTAAAGCAACACTATCAGTTATAATCAAAATAAAGTAAGATACAAATACATTGGAATTAATAAAGAATCACTAAATCCATCCATATCTATCCCTGCTTATTAAGCAAGAATAAGACTTGCTATAAGTTTTACGATACTCATCAGATTGACTGTGTCCACAGCCAAGATTTCAGTCTATCAGTCCTCCCCAGAAGCACACACAAACACACACCTGCCTGATTTTTTTAAAAAAACACCTCACAAATTAACAAAACTGTCACTCAGGAATTACATTGGGCTGAATGCTGCAAAATGCATTCTTTGAAGTCCTCATTTCAGCAAAATTATATGAAGAAAAAAAACTTTATATCTAATTAAAATGATAACTGTATTCTCATTTTTCAAACTCTCCATATCCTGAGGGCCAATTGGGATGAGTGTTTTTTTTCCTGCCGTTTTTTTTTTTTGCCGTCTCTTCACCACTGCGGCGTGTTGAACTGCTCCTACAGCAGGATCACATCATTACCATCTCCCCAGCTGAGTCGCCAGCAACCATTATCATGCAGCATTATTAATCTTCTTGTCTTATCAACTTGCAAATCACAAACCATTGAGCCTTATGGCGTGGTTTTGGGTCCACGGTTATTCATTTTGTAGGTCTACCTAGCCTCCAAGTCTTCTTAATCACCTGACGATTGTCAGTCTCTTCCTTTTGCCCTGCCCCGGTGCCCTCAAAAAAAAAAAAAGCCCCTCTCCCTTTTCCATTTTTTTTTTCGAGGGTCCCTGCTTTTGAAGCGACCAGACAGTGAAGAGAATAAATTTCATTAATAGAAGAGAATTAACATCCCACTGCCATGTGATGACCTCTTTTCCTGACATGTATGTCTAAATCATTATTGTCATTTTTTATTCACCATTAATACTCTTGGAAGAAAACACTTGTGACATATAGGACTGATAGAGAGAGATGAGAAAAGGAAAAGGAGTGAGAGAGAGAGAGAAAGGACAAGTTTCTTTAAAACTAGATTCACTGACCTTTAGTTCTTTGCTCTGGAATCAGTTTGCTTTTCTTAGTACTGAAATATTTATCATATTGAAAAAGAGAAATGTGTGTGCACCTGTGTATGCATTTAGATAGAGTTTCCTTTAAAAACTATGCCTGAATTTATCCTCTTTTCCATAGTTAAAAAGCTTTGTGTAGGATGCTGGATGAGAGGGAATGAAACTTGGACAGATGCATGCAGAAATCAAATTAGCCGATTTCTTTGATATTTTGATACCTTTTTAAGTACAAAATTCATCTCTATTCTAGTTTCTGAGCACTTCATTTCATCTTTGAAGTCACGCGGTGTTCGAGTGGACACTTACGTTCTCACTTCCAGACAAAGGCACGGCTGAACGCATGCGTCCACATGCTGAGATTTCAACTTTTTTCATGGAATACAAGGCGAAATGTGTTAATGGTGCAATGCGCGGAGCAGATAATAATTTCCATGCTTCTCAAATCAATTCTGTAAGCTCCATCTAACTCCTATCAAACCTTTGCGTGAAATCCCAGCCCAGTTACACCTCTGGAGCACTTATAAATAATGAAAACTCGTTTGAGAAGAAAAAGACTGCTTAAGGACAAAATGTTGATTATAAAAGTGTCTTTTATCCTCCTGTTCACATCTTTCTGAAGATGCAAAGACTCCAGGCAAACAAAGCAGAGAGGAGGAGCCACATCCAACAAAAAATTCATTTTGATGTGAAAAGTGCTGATGTTCACGAGAAAGACGGACAGGTGGTATTTAGATTCGATCAGTGAGATTTGAACAGGCCTGACTCTGTATTCATTGATTACATCAAAGTATTTGACATGAATGAAAGCATAGGTTTATATGGCTAGAAAACCCCCCCCTAAAATATATATTAAATTACTATACTTATATTATTAATATAATTCTATTAGTAATTACTGTATTAGCAAATAGTAACAGCTTAGAATCCTTAACTTAAAAAAATTGCAAGTGTTTACATCTATATAAGCAAAACCTCAGAGGAAACAAATTCTAACTTTTTTTTTTTTTTGCAGGAATCCCAATCACAGGAAACAATATATTAGTTAATTTTTTGGCCTCTTGTTGTACATCTAAGATGCACAGTGATTTTTAAAAGAGAGGAAAAGTTTTAGGAAATGGAAATCTTACAAAAGGGTTTTCAAAAACAAACTTTGTCTTTAAGTTTTAGGCTTTAGATAACAATATTAACCCTGAACAGAAGAAAAGAGTCATGGAGCATGAAAGAATGCCTGCATCCTTTAGCGATCCCTCAGTCTAACATTGAGACACAAACACGGCACCTAAACACACTCATAGTGTGCACTGCAAGTTTTCTTCAAACGCTTGTGGCGGTCTAGTTTTCCACATGCATAAATACCAGGATAAAAATGGATGAGGATGACACAGGCTCCATGGTTAAGAGCCGCCAGGAGCAGAAACCCGCTCCTCTCCCCCAGTGAGGATTTTCTCAAGGCCCCTGGCAGGTCAAGCGACAAATTGCAGCCTGAGGTGATGGAAGGTTCTCGGCCAGCGCAGGAGAGCTATCAGTGCCCGTCTCTCTGAGGATCAGCTCCTAGATCAGGCCAGGTTCCTGAGGGTTTTTTGAAAGCATCTGCACTCAAGAGTTTCACAACTCTATGCTAATCCTTAAAGGACTCTAGTTAGCGTTCTCGGGCCGGACTTTAGGGTTGCCGTTCAGTTGATCGGGATGGGGATTGGAGGTGAGGGGCAGGACTGAGGCCCCCAAGCCCAAAGGCTGCTCTAGGGTGGGTGCCTGGGGCTATTGCTTGAAAATCAGCACATTTTCCCCAATCAAAGCTCAAAGAGGAGGCCCACTGAGCTCCTTAAGAGAGTGAATTATTCACAGGCAAAAAGGTCGCCACAAACTAACTCCTCTGAAATGAACCGAACCCGCTCTTTTGTGTGCCCGCTTATCGAAAAGTACATTTCAATCTTTAATGGTTTGAGAGAAGAGGAAAAGAGTGGGGGAAAAGAAGCACAGAAAAACCGCAAATGGAGAGAGTAGAGCAAGATGTGATCAAAGTAATTTTCAAATTTGCAGATTTATGCACTTCGAAATATATTAATGATAGATTTATTAAGAGTGGGCCTCGGCTACACCCTCACTGGCTGGGTAATTAAGTTTGCTCTCCACCTTGATGGTGAAATCCACAGTGAGTGAACTTTTGATGATGTGAACTAGTTTAAATCTGCTTCTGATCACCCACATCTCCCTAAAAATAGTATAAAAACGAAAAGGCGGAAATTAAATGTGTTCTTTCAAATTACATTAGTAGTCCTCACTAAAGTTTTAAAGACAATGTGGCTAAAACTACTTCAAGTCCACTGGAGGAGATGAATGTGCGTTTATAATCTGGTAAAATATTAAATATAATAACTGGCTTAGCAGTAAATTCAAAACACCATGAGCTGTGGTGCTGCTGTGGGTCAATTAAACTTTTCCTGATGTTGTTTTACCTGTCAAAAAAAAAAAAACAGTATAAGTGACAATTATAAAATAAAAAGTTGAAATTGAGAGAAACTAAGCCTTAATTATGACAAAATCTATGAAAATGTCTTGATTCACAAAATTATTAAAATGTCATAATTATGACTTCTCATAATTTCACATTTTCAACATTATAATTATGACAACAAATTTCAACTTCTGTCATAATATCTTTTCGATCATTTAGACTTTGTAACACTTATGGCTTTTTATCTCATAATTTTTTTTAAATTTTGACTAATAATTTTGACTCCATGTCATCATTCTGACTGTCATAATATCATATCAACTTTTTGAACATTTTGACTTTGTCATACTTATCATTCTTTGTTATAATTTCAACTTTTGTCATAAATGACTTTTTATCTCATAATGTCGTCTTTTTGACATATTTTAGACTTTTTGCCATAATCATGACACTTTTTAAAATTTTATTTCCACTTCTGTTATAATTATGATTTTCGATCTAAATTTTGTCTTCTTTTAAAATTTTGACAAATATTTCTCTTACATGGCAGAAAAAGGCTTTGATAATATCAAGACTCAAATTCCCCAAAATGCTGCTTATAAAAAGTGTTCAACAAGCAAAAGAGAGCAAAAAAAAAATAAATAAAAAAAATAGCTAAATGTTTCTTTGATGGTGTCTCGGGTGAGTTTGCGTCAGTGCTTGAATAATTAACTGTGTTTGAGTGTCCTGGGCTAGCAGAGAGGCCTGTGGAGAGACTCCCATCTGTGGGGACTTGGTTCTCCAGAGCTGGACCTGCCACCGCTGGCTCCACTTGTTTTCCCGTTTGTTGAGGCAGCACCAGCCTGCCCTCTGTCTTAATGAGTGTGGATGCGCGGGTGCCTGCGCACCTGTGCGAGGAACAGAGGGGTTAATCCCGCGTGCTGAGCATCGAGCTGACAGTGGTAAGGTGGAGGAGAGATACAGGAGGCTGCCGTTCCCTCGGGTTTCTACCCCAGCACGCTAGAATGAGTTGTTTCAGTCACCGCTGGATACCTGACAAGCGGGCCTTCATGAATTACAAAATGAAGATTGATAATCCCTTGTCTGTTTCCTCAGTGTGTGCACAAAGAAACACGCACAGTAAGAGAAAAAAAGAATAGTGATGCAAAAATCACTGTCAAGCTGTTTGCTGGTGAGTATATTTTCCTAAATGTCCTTAAAGGAATATCATGGGTTCAATAAGTTCAAGTTAAGCTCTACCGACAGCATTTATAGCATAATATTGATCACCATAGTAAATAAATCACCCCTCTGAAAAAAAAAAAAAAAAAAACATTAAATTGTGTAACCATTTTTAAAACCAGCTTTTATTAAAGTACTTCCTCAAAAACGTCTAAATTCTCGCTCATATCTTGTGGTTATAATTTGAAAATAGTGTCTGCCTTAATATTAATTCAAAGGCTGTCCATACAGTCTAACTTTCACTGCATCCAGAACATTGCTTTAGCTAATAAAAGTAACACACACCATCAAGAAACACAAGTCACAACTAGTCAACTTGTTCCAGGCGTGAGTAAAATAAGATAAAACCGCAATTTTTCTTGAACTCTGAGCTGCTCAGTCTGAAGTCTCATGCAGCGGTCAACTATCAACTGCAGCAAGGTAAAAATTCAAAACACAAGGTTTGACAAGAGTGATGGACCAGCGGCTAAAATTGTTAAGAGGTGGAAGAAGATGTTTCTCTGCTGGTGTCAGCAGAAGTTTGCGGTGCGTGGAGGAAGGCAGAAAAGCAGAGGAATATGCACTTGCCGATGCAGTCACAGCGAGACCATGAAAAAACAAAAAAAACAAGTGCCACTGTTTGGGAAAGCTTGTTACGAATCAACAGAAAACTCTGACTTTCTTTCTCTCACCCACACACACAGACTGTCAGACAAGGATTTTTGCTCTTCTACCAGACCCTACACTATATTCTCATATTAACATTTCATTTACAGTGTCATTGCACCACATTTCTGTGATATCATTCCGGTTATTGGGTTTGTGTTCAAGGCAATGCATGGAAATTCATTTTACAGTGACACAAAACCGGTAACAATGCTGCAAATGAAACTGGCAGAGAAAACAGATAATAAATAAATAAGTGGATACAAAACAAGACACCGCAAAGTCACAGCACGATATGAAATAAAAACCCTTGAACGCATTCATATCAATTTCACCCCTCCAGCCTACCGAGAGAATTCCGAGGGAGATAAATAAAGAACATTTAACTGCTCTCCTTTCCCGCCTTGCCTCTGGCCGTGTTAAATTCGGGGCACTTTGGAGGAAGAGATTGATGCTTTCCTATCTGATGCGTTACAAATGTCTGGAGGGATCCCGCTGTCCTGACACTTTAAAAACCTGCACATCAGCATAACCGCTGCGGCCACACACGCGCACACCCGGGAAGTTTATTGACTTGTGAAATCGCATTCAGGACAGCCTTTTATTTTTCCCAGACTATAACCTTGCCTTCTAGGTTGCTTACTCAACAGAGCTGATTATGAGGAGCCATTATTCTCCCGTTGAAAGGTCAGTGTGGTACTACAAACTTCCGTTTTAATATCAGCTCTTCATTATGAGCTTGCAAGCTTATTAACAAATTGGCATCAAACGTGGGGTATGCTATGAGGGGTTTTTGCAGAGGGGGAGGTTTTGCTCATCAATGTGGCTGGGTTTTGGGGTTGTTGCTGGGTATCTGGGGCACAGACAACAACCCCTGTGGTTTGTCGGGTGGAACAAGACAACATGCTACATCTCTCTCCTTGTCACGCCCAACGCACCAAATTGGTATAGCTACGTCGAGATGGTCAGCCCTGAAAGAAAATGACTGGAGGAACAGGAGAAGGAAGAACGCAAGTGGAAAGAAAAAAAAAAGAACGCTTTACATATAGACACACAAGGATGACTTCAGGGCCTGTCAGAGGGAAAAAGTCAAATAGAGCTGAGTGATAAGTTTTCTCCGTCAGCCGGCCAAAATGCCAGATAGCATGTAAATCATGATCGGCTGACCGTTTCCCCGGCTACTTGTCAGTTTCCTGTCGGCCGTCTCCGCTGCATGGTTTGGACAATTGTCTTCGACTTCGAGAGAGCCTGAGATTGATGTTTATTCAAAGCGTCTCGCTTCAATGGCCAGCCAACATTTTTCAGCAACGGAACCATCAAAACGGACACCTAATCATTAGTCCACCTATTCTGGTTTAATATGCTCGAGGAGGGGAGAACGGAAGAGCTTGAGAGATTGTATCATTTATCTAACCCATATTTAAAGGGTTGTCGGGGAAGTTAAGTGAGCTCGGGTTCAGGGAACTAATGGCTCAGGATGTCTTAATATCCTTTTTAAGTGTTAGCATTTGCCACACTGGATTTTCACATGATCGTTTTTAATGTGCCATAAAAAGCAATTGCTCAGACCGTATGTGGCCGGTGGTGGAGCATCAACAGCAGGGCATCTTGAGCAGAGATTATAATGAAACAATGGCGACTTCAGCAATGCATAAAATGTTCAGCACTGAAAAACACACTATGGTAAAACATTGAAAATATGTGGATAAAATCAGATAAAACAATGTCTTTTGTTGGCTAGTAGTTTGGATCAAAATGAATGCTTGTCAGGTCTTAAAAGTGACTAAAAATCGGCTTTGGTGACAGTTGATCGGTAATTTTATTCTGCACTGAAATATAATATATAATATTTTAACCCTCATAGGTATACGTATTGCATGTGAATCAAACCAAACTCATACAAAGTAACTAAAAAAGAAAAAAATTTAATAAGATAAATAATATATATATGTATATATATATATACACACACAAACACACACACACACACATACACATATATATATATATATATATATCTCCAAAACTAAATCTTGATTTAGTCAAATTCCTTCTGGGACAATGGGAATCACATTAAAACAACACCTAATGCAATGACCATATCTCACATGAGGTTACAAATTCAGCAATTTTTCATTTATTGCACGTATTGGATCATGATGTAATGTCTTTACAAAGCTGCCAGAGAGCAAAGTAAAAGACATATACTTTTTGGACGACATCCCGTAAAGTGTAAATCACCCTAATGCTGAGTAGTGGTAGTGCCTCCAATGACCTGAGAACGCATATTGACTTAACCCAGTCGTCATGGCTACCCCCCGTCTATGTATATTTCCACAGGTGAGCAGTTAAAAACATTGCCGGCCCAAATCCTAAATCCAAATTATCCAGACCGTCTCCTCTTCCAAACATCCTCTCTGGTATAATCAACCCTCTATTGGAAAATAAAAAGGTCTGTCACCAAATGCTTTGAATCAGAAAAAAAACGCAAGTTTAAATAATTTTCAAAAACAGCAGGCCAATAAATTTCCAAGCAGAGGTTAATTTAGTAAGGAGAAACCCTAGCACAATTACACTGTCCGATTTCCCTCACGCCCCGAGGGCTCCAGTCAAAAATGTCACGGAGGGGAGTTATTTTCTCCTAAAACACAGACCAGGGTAAAAAAAACAGCCTGTCCTAACAAGGCCCCTGCTAACATCGCCCCCCATCATATTAGCTTTTGTCACCAGACATTACCACATCACCCACATCCCACCGTCACAAATTTCTTAATAATGCACTCATGAGTGAAAACAGGAAATGTTTTTTTTTTAATTTCATTCTGCACTATATTTACGAGGAAGCAATTCCTAGCAAGGCACAATCGGCCGGATGATGTATTCCACTCGGATGACAGTTTGGGCCAACAAAACTTCATTTTATTTCTAAATGAAGCCTTACTAGCATAATTGAGCCCTTTTACGCTAATCAGCCAGGGCCTGCATCAGGCGCAGGCTCCTAAATCTAACCCACCCATTACACGTGATGCTGGGTATTCATTCTGACATGATGTGAAATGTTCAGCAGTCACACTCTTGTCTTACTGACACACGGACTGCCCACCCTGTCAGCTGACAGCGCCCTCAAACACACACACACGTACTGACTGCCATTCAAGAAATTTTTTGAGTTTTAATCCTCTTTCCTTCCTGTGTCAGACCAAGCCACTATCACAGCCATCCTGCACGCCACTAATTATGATCTTAATCTAGTCACATCAGTTAGATCCAAATCAAATTTCCCCAGGCTGCAGCTTCAGCCACCCAGGCAGAAAGACGAGGAGCTCCCCATCCTTTAATCAAAGTCTGATTCGAGCTATTTCAACAAGAAATACACCACACTGAAGCTTTTTGGAAAGAAAAAGAGAGACGAACGTTTGATGAAATGTAACAAACCCTAAACTAGCTCAGAAAAACACACCCACACACATTTTGGGGCGTCTTGGGTGCAAAAGCATGTTCAACTTGTGGTCAATACGCGCTTGCTATATAAACAAGCAGGCTAAATTTAACGAGATAAAAGTTGCCAAGTTACCTGTACTTTAACACAATTAATGTTCTCTGAAGCTTTAGATCTCATTGACCAATAAATAACAGGGCACTCTTTAGAAAAAACTACAGATATATAAGAAGAAACTAAAGCTAAATCCACTAAGAAGGCACTAACATCATTTTGCTTATGTTGTCATGCTCACTCTTAGCGCTACGCTAATCTGAAGTGAAATAAACAAGCGCCTGCTGATGTTGCCATTTCATAAAAACATAATCTAGTGTTGGTTGGGGAGAAAAATGTTCATTTGCACTTCAGAGGTGTAACATAACAGGCTTGGCAGGCCTTTGCTTACAGTATGTTTCATAGACTCCCCGCCTTTCACTGCTAAACGCTAGAAAACCCGAGTGTGAGGACTCCAAAGCAGCCTATTAGAATTTATAAACAGTTTAACGCTGTGCGCCAAGCATTTAAACAAACATCATGAATATTTCACTATTCATAAGATTTTCCCTCTGATGCTCTAAACGCTGAATCCACAACTAAATGTAACCTGTAACATCTTGTTAGCTAACTGATTGTGACAGCTTGCTAAACACACGCAATGCAATGCATGTTGCTCTGACCGCATGAAAGCAGATGATATTCGGCTCACAGATCATTGACTTTAACATGATTTTTCTCTTGCAAATTTGTAGCAGCCCACCTGAACACAAATTTACCACAGTATCTGGCAAAATACCATAGTAACCACAGCTACTATAAGTAGATGAATAGTAAATAAACAATTTTTTGGTAATCAAACAAACACACTCTGTCTTCACAAAACATTACTACGATTTTACCATGGTAAAACACTTTAATATTGTAGATTCATGATAAATGATCTCTTAGGGGAGAAAGAATCAAGTTCACTTAAAATGCAACTATAGTGCGTTTCTAAAGGTTTTTAAGTACTGTTTTCATAACAAATAACAAACTTTGCCTTATAGAAACCAGAGTTAGGGGTCATTCAGACTGAAGGCATTTTTCCATTCCACAGCTCTACTTTTCCATTGTCTTTCTATATAAAACACTAGATGGGCGAGAGTTTGACTGTTGCGCTTGCCTCTCGCGTCTTTTGCAGTGACACATGCATAGCACTGCATTCTAACAAGCAGTGTTCAAGTTAAAATAAGTTCAACTAAAAAAATAAAAAAATAAAACAATTGTAGACCTTGTGTTTTTCCCCATTCCACTGCCCACATCTGCCAGTTACTAGGCAAGAATTTGCTTTTTGGGCCCATTTGACCTTGTGAACAGACACATAGCAGTGTATTCTCTCTATCAGCAAAAGAGGTAAGGAGATGAGAATGTGTCTTTGCAATTACTTCCCTGTATGCTGTTAGAGGCATAAGAACAGCAAAAATCTAACACTTTTGGATCGAGAACCTGTCCAGTGGTGTCAATCACAAATAACAAAGAACAAATGTGCTTTTAACATGACATAAATGAGCAATTGACTTAAAAGTGTTTACTCAAGAAAAAAAAAAATGTATCATAAGAAGGCCTAAAGTAATCCACCTACTCTTCCTGTTTGCAACTCTAGTCTTATGAAGGACTATCTCCGCAGCAGCTGCTGTGGTAACAGTAGGATGAGCCGCTGTGTGCTGCTGCTGCAGAAAGCACTGATTGAATCAGAATGCCTACACGGGGGCTTTGTCAAGCATCTGCACCCGCCAGCTCCCCGGGGGGACGCCTCCGACTGCATCCTCCACCTGCCCAGCACGACATGCGTCTGTGTGGGGCCTCGGTTCCTCTCCGGAGGGGGCCTGCGCCCCTCTGCTTGGAGAGAGAAAGGGGTGGAGAGAAGGCCAGACGTCCTCGTAGGTATGCTTCTCCCACCGTAACATTATGATAATGCTGTAATCGCGGCAGACAAGCAAATCACAAAGCAGGTAATTTCCTATCTGACTTGCAAGGCTGATGTAAACGCCGGTGTCTCGCACCACAGGGGAAAAGCACGTGTGGCTCTGTCTTGTTGAGATAATAGGCGGCAACTATCTATTTTTATACCCCGTGAAATCCCAAATCACGCCAAAATAGAGCCCCTTATGCACGTTCTCGGCACATTTGGCCCCAATCAGTTTGTATTAAAATGTTCAAAACCGGTAGTTGCCTGGTCACAAGAGAGATGACTTCCATCTTGTATATGCAACACGCATCAACATTTCATCCCAAAACAGTCTGGTGCACCTAAAGATGATCAAGGGAGTCTGCGTACAGTCATCGCTTCCAAAACATACGCACAACCTGCCTCGCACCTATCTCTGTCAGTTTGGATGCCAGGCTGAGCTCTTGTTATTTCAGTCTTTGTGTTGTGAGGCAGTGTGTTTACTGCACACAGGCCTTGTTTCCTCCCTCGGAGCACTGCGAACTGATGAATAAGTAACACTGTGTCTCCATGTGGCCGGCGTTCTCTTCATCCCTGCAAGTTCCACGAGCTTCCCTGGCAGCAGAAGATGCTCCACAGAGGCTGCCAGCTTTCCGGAGTGCTCTCTGAGGGTCTGGGGACAAACATGCAGCAGATAGAGACGAAAAAACAGCTCTTTATCCCAGACTTCAGTGGGAATATGTAGAGACGGAGGAGGGGGTGGAAGTGCTACACTCTAGCAGGAAAGGGAATGCATTATGGAAGTGTCAACTCTCCTGAGGAGACACTCTAGCGCCGGAGGAGGATCTTATTAACCCTTAGCCTGCTAATTGAACAGCTCCAACACTGAGTCAAATGCCATTTCATTTCCTTTAACTGCAAAGAGGGAACTGTAAATACTAACAGTGTTTTTGTGTTCGCGCGGGGGGAGTAAATGTACTATATCTTCGGCTTGCAAAATAACCACATAAGGAGCTGTTGGCAGAAGTAGTTGCTGGCCATGGTTGTGTGCCATTCAGAATTTTTCTAAAATTCTAAAATTTGAATTGTGATGGTAAACAAGTGCAGAATGCCAATTCGAATTCAAAGAAATTCATGCAACTAAGTTTGAAGTAGAAAAGCAAAATTGTCAGGACAAACTTTGAATGTTGGATTGACTTGTTTGAAAGTTTTGAAAAAGTATTACTACTATCCAATTTAACATCTATTGTATTGTAGCTGATTCAATTCACATTTTAACTTGAAAAGAAGCCATTTCTTCAATTGTGAGTTTTGAACAACCCTGCTGCAGGCGTATTATCCACAGAGCGTGACATCTTCCAAGAGAGGTTTACTAATCGTATTGATACGCAAAATCTTAAAAGGCGCCTTAAATCTTTAAAACAAGCATACATAGAGAGCCGTGAGTCACTAATGGCGTGTAATGGTTTTTGTTGTCGAAATGAGAGCAATTCATATCGCCGCTAAAAACAATGCATCAATTAAGCAATTAGCCGCGAACAAACTGGGCAGCTATCCAAGCCACCCAATAAGGCTCTATGCCAAGGGGCTTGTACCATTCATTACGAACATCACAGAACAGAGGGTTGCCTTTCATTCACAGAGTGGAGGCATTTGTCTGCCAACGAGATGATGTTTTGTTCCACCAGATGTGCTTTTAACAGGGGCCACATGGTCGGTCAAGGCTTGGAACTATAGGGGGGGGGGCTGTGGCCTCTTCACTGAATCAGATTAATTAAGTCATCAAAGCAGCCCAGTGGCAGTCGGGCTTAATTGTGGTAATTGAGGTTAATAAGGAGCTATTATGCATTGATCACAAGCTTTGTCTTATTGAAGCTGAAAATTGAGCTTGGTTAAACACCCAGAGTGTGGAACGGCAAGCCCCATTTCTGTGACGCTTTTTCATTTCTTCCCACCCAGGAACCCAGGCGATCTTAAGGAACAGGGACAAATTCACAGCATGCGAGCGCCGCGTGGCCGTTCATTCGCTGAGCTATTACAATAATGCACCCGCAGCTTAGCTGAAGGTCAATTTTATATTTGAACAAGTCTCTCAGTGGAAGGTGCCTGGCACTTACTTCTGCTGTAGTTTGAGGTCTTATTAACAACAATCTAGATGGTGGCTTTTATCCACCTGATATTTGGATCGGACTGAATCTTAACCTTTCCGCTACGGGCCACGTTATTAATTAACACCCTCCAAGAACGTCCCTAAACCCTTTCCATCTTGTTCTGCATTAGTTTATTAGGAAGTCATCGCTCTGGGTGAATTTAGACATGTCCTTCGCTAACACTTGACCGTTTTCCTTAAACAAATGTCTCCGACCATATGACAGGAAATCAAAATGACGTGGCCGCCTCTGATTAATGATATGCTTTCACGTCTGGCTAATTTCACCCACGCGCCTCTAAAACCCTGCACATCGTCCACTCTGGTTGGGAACCCAAAGACAAAGCTGTAGACTATGGGTTTAATGAACGAAAAGTCCAGAAACTTCATTCGGCAACTCTAATACTGGCTAATTCCAGCCCTATTACAGACTTTAAGTTCTTGCATTAGCGCTGCTTTCTCCCACACAGTGGCTGGAAAAAGCTCTTCGGGAGTTAATGCCGCAAAATGATCTGCATTAAATAAAACGATGCGGATCGTGCTCTGTCTTTTCTCACTTTTAGTGGTTTCACGCTGACTGAAGGCAAAGGCCGGAGCGCTTCATAAATTAGACGCTTATGGCTGATAAAAGGCCTGCGATGTAAACGCTTAAAGCCTTGCACGATTAATCCGATGGAAAGGCCGCCAGGCAACTGTGTACTTTCCTGCTCTGATTAATGTAGCATGATCTGTTTTGGGCAGAGCTCCACATCCTCACGGACAAAAGAGCACGGCCCTGTATCTCGCAGTGAGTGTGTTCTGAAAAGCACATCCTGAGGGAGAAAACAAGTGTGGTGTGAGAAAGTGAAGTGGTGGAGCTTCCTAGTCTGCCGTGCTTGTACAGAGCTGGATTTTCCCTGTCAGGTACTAGGATGAGGGGGATGGAGAGGTTGTAATTAATCAAAGTCAGATGTGGCTGAGTGCCTGGCCATGCAGTAGATCCCTGTCCTGGAAACTATCTCCTTTTTTTTTTTCCTTTTCCGCTCTGTCACAATCTCTCTGTCTAGCTGAGAGAGCTTTCATACTACAGGTTTCTGTCTGTCTGATGGAGTTCGGTTCATTTAGTTGCTGAGAAAGTTTTTTAACTGTTGGCGAACTGTGAGAATGGTGTTGTGTTTATGTCAGGAATAAGGAAAATATACATTCTCAAATTAAATTGACAAGTTTGATTTGTGGGAATAACATGCAGCATGACCTGTGTTATCTGATTCATGAACAAATTATTCTTATGAGGCAGATCATAAGAATGAATGAATGAATAAGTAAATAATTTAAAATAATAAATACAATTATATTGATATTAATAATGAATGATAAAATGATTTATGATTTTTAACTAAAACAACTTTTTTCCCCACTTTTTTTGGGGGTGGGCCTTGGGTACAGTTTGCATGTTTGCAACTGCATATTTCATTATACTTTTCATTTTAATCAGTTTTTAAATTCAGCTTTTATTTTTCTGTTATTTCTTTGTATATTTTGATTAAAGATTTTAAAATCTTTTACATGTTTTAATTTTTTTTAATCTAATACTTTTTTAAAATTTTTTGCTGATATAAATGTACCTTTTAACATTGTGTATAAATTTTTTATATAAATACACTTGCCTTTCTGTGTCTAAACAAAAGGAAATGAAAGCAAAGAGAAAACAATGAAGCTAGTGTTTTCTCCTCTCAAGACAACAAAGAACCAAATAAAAAAAAAACTGTGCAAATAGCCTGAAAACTATATCTAGGCCTTGCGCTTTGCGTGGAGAACTTTGCGCTTTGGGAGGAGAACTCAAACTCAATAAATTAAAGATTACATCCACCGCCATATGCAGACAAACACACACATATGCCTTCAGAACACAGCGCATCACAATCTGATGTGCTCATTAAATAGGAAAATAAGCAAATATACGGACACATCCTGGCAGGCCGAACACAACTTACAAAGAAAAGAGGCCCAAATCAATTTATTATTTTTGAACCCGACAAGGAAATGGTTTGCCAATTAGAGCGAGGTCGATAAAGCAAACTTAGAATGACAATCCGGAAGAAAAATGGAAGCTTATCACCTTGTTTAATCACACCAGTTATTCACAGCTCTACTGGGAAAGAGAGTCTAAAATAGCACTGTGCATCCTCACTTAATCCAGTATACAGGAACAGAAGATAGAGCCTGGGAGAGAGAGAGAGAGAGAGAGAGAGAGAGAGAGAGTATACAGTAGAGAGAGAGTGTGAGAGAGAGAGAGAGAGAGAGAGAGTACGGATACATTTATTGGACCTGAATGCTCTAAATGCTGACGATTTTGTTTTTTTCTGAGTAAACAGCCCTAGTCAGAAACAGCTTTAAGTAGTCATTACTGCTTCTATGACCAAACAGCAGCATGGCAGCTCTAATTTTGCCCACCTGACCGCCTCTCTTGTAATTGCATTGCGTCCATCAGACTCAACAACATGATTACACGTATGATCTGGAGTATGTTGCATGTGTTGTTGTACGAGGTGGAGTGCGGCTCAGGAGCTGTTTATCAGCTGGGGCAAGCCATAATTACATGCTTTCGAGTGAGACATGTCGCGGAAACAAGTACAGAGAGATAGAGAGAGAGAGAGAGAGAGAGAGAGAGATCATACAGCACCAAAAATGAAAATGTATGTGATTTGACTCTTGATTATATTACGCTGCAACTATCTAATCAAGCCTCTCTGCTGTCAGATCTAATAACAGAGTGCTGTACATTTACTTACTGCTTGACCAAGAGCTCCAATTATTCTGATTCTGAGCGATCTACTTAAAAATGCAAGTCTATAAATAAATGTAGCATATTGTGAAGATACTCGCTGATTATTAAAGGGGGCATATCATGGAAAACAGGATTTCGCTACTCTTTTGAAGTAAGTTTGATGTACTTTAGTAGACATACTCTAACATTCAAAATGCAAAACTCTCTTTCCAGTGCATCTAAACCATTTCTGAACAGTAAGCTGCGAAAACAGGCAAAATATGTTCAGAAAATGGTAATAGTATTGACATCCTAACCATAAACTCTGACCTGTTCTGATGAACTGCTGTGTGATGTGTGCTGCCAAAATATTGCCAAGTTGCACGTTTTGATTTGATTAAAATTAAGGGACTGCTTGACTAAGAAAAAAATGCAACATGACTAATGACTAAAAATGGTCAAAAAAGTGACAAGTAGGCCTGGTCCCCCCGATAACTTGTATTTGGTTCAGCACAGTGATTTTATTCGGTATGGCTCTTGACTTGTCTTTCTTGACTTTGTGTACTGCAGACTTGATATATATCTTGAAAGTTAGGACTTAAAGCTCATTTGCGACCGCTCGTGCATGCATACTTGTGTGGACTTGCATACTAACACTACTGCTATTTACATCTTGAACACTAAAAAGTATACTTAAAGGCTACACAGCAAAAAAAAATGGCTTATAAAATTACAACTGTTCATTGTTATTTCATGTTAGCCCAGGTCCATTAAATAATGTTCACAGATACAACATTATATAACAGATACTTCTGATTTTAATAATGTATTAGTAAATGTTGAAATTAACTAAGATTAATAGATGCTTTAGAAGCATTTTTCTTTGTTAGTACATGTTAACGAATGTTTAATGTTGAGTGTTACCAAATTGTTTTTTATTTTTATTTATTTTTTTGTTTTAGTGAAAAATCATAATACTCATATTTATTTAGAATTAATAATCATAATTTAAAAACAAACGACAATGCACTCCAAAACTTTGGAAATGCTTAAAGCAACACTTTTGGATGATATCAGCATAAATCCTTCCCATTTTTGATCACTTTGCATTGATAAGGGATAATAGAAACAATTTTATTATAATACAATACAATACAATACAATACAATACAATATAATATAATATAATATAATATAATATAATATAATATAATATAATATAATATAATATAATATAATATAATATAATATAGTTTAAATTAATACATCTATAAATCTATAAAGGTTTGTTGACCCAATAGTCTACAAAAAAGAAACCTGCTACTTTATGCCAAGAAATGATAAATATTTATGATATTTTGCAAATCCCCTTGCCTTGCCTAGGGTGGAAACTGTATATTACAACATGAAAACCATGCAAGAAACCACAATTTACATAAATGGACTTCAGGGGGAAAAAGCAACAAAAGTGCAGAAAAATAAATTGTTAAATCAATTGATCCTACAAGAGTGAAAAAAAGTGGAAAATCTAAAAGCAAGCCGCAATGGCGAGGTTGACATTATTCCTGAAAAACTTTGCAGTGCACCTTAAGCCTTTTATTACCACCAGAAGACTCCAGAAAAACACCTTAGTCCTTCTATATTGAGCTTAAATATTGTTCTGGGAAGACACAAAGTGAGATATCTCTTTCTCTCTCACTCGCTATTCTACAGTGCAGTACCAGTGCAGGATGGGGGTCTAATAGACTCTACAGGGACCCAGCATTTAGCACTTCTGAAAGCACTGGCGGGATTCCTCTGCTCCTTCACTGGTTTTGTTTAATACACTATAATACAGTTTTATCCATGGAGGAGAGTTGTTCCAACTCCACCAGCCTCCGGCCTCTTTGATCAGCGGCTATGTCGAACACGGGGTACCTTCTTTTTGTGTGCATTCTCCAATGACTTGCCAATAGAGACGCCTTCCCAAAGAGTTGTGGGTATTCTCTGTGTGGTGCTTCAAAAAAATCGACTCCCTCAGCCACAATGATGAACTAAATGCAGTACAATACGAGAGCATTACTGTATATCTAAAGCTACATTGAGGCAAAATCAACAGTGCTTTTTACATTTTCCCCTGAGAGGATGGCAATGGAATCATAATGTTTTGAAAGCAAAGAGCAAAAACAGTAAATTTTATGCTTACAATGAAACAACACACATGGCCCGACTGACCTCCATCTAATAGAGCGCCTATGTAAAACAGCAACTGACCTTTAAACATTATATGCTAAAAAATAGCCATGCCGAGGCCAGGAACCCCAAATATGGGATCTCAGGGTGCTGTGTGGACTTTAAATCAGGCAGGCTTCTTTTTTAAAGATCCCAGTGCCAAGTAATTGATCCCTAAAGGAAGGGCTTTCACCCGCACAGTTCAGCTACGCTGGCCTTTTTTCACAGAGAAGAGGGAGAAAATGAATGAAAACATCCTGAAGCTACTGCGGGTTAGGCCAAAACAGAGTTTAGTGACTAATGTAAAGAAACAGAGCATGGAACGCCATTTTTTGAGAAGATTTGAGGTCAAGAACGAGCAGGATTGAGTCAAAAACTGGGAGCAAATGAAACATGATATGGGCTAAATTAAGAGTTTTTGTTAGCTGCAATCATCTCAAACTCTCAAATGTTCTCAATACTTATAAACACAAGCAAACAGAAGTGCTCCTTCTCATCTAGCTTGAGAGGCGAAAATCGTTTTCCATTTCTGCAAGTCGATGCCATATCCGCATGAACAAAGAGAGATTATTCCTAAAACAATTAGTCTTTTCCTTCCCTTGTGAAGTGGAGCAATTGATCTGGTGATAAACAAGAGACTTATGGGCTATTGACTCCGGCTGGGTTTAGTGGTTGCCTAGAATTACAGCCTAGAAATACAATCCACAGAACATCTCCACAAGACCACAAGACAAACAAAGAGTCCAGGCTTTGCAGGGAGGCCAAAGACCTGTAATGACCCAGCAGCATTGTACAGGTTTAGTCTGACTAAGCCCGGTTACATCAGTCAGGAGTTATTACAGATGTGATCTACACTTCATAAATCATAAGACATTTTGTATGAATAATGTTAAAAAGGTTGATATAGAGGGTTGATAACTGCTTAGAAGCTAGTTTACAGAGCAAGAGAATGCTGTAAATGCAATAATGCTGTAAATGCAATGATGAGGATGCGGCGACACAATACGTTTTCTAAATTGACACTCCATCATGCGTAGCATAGTTTTAGATATTACACATACAAAACGCACAGTTTAAAAAGAAATAGTGTGTGTATATATATAGAGAGAGAAAAATTAAACAAAAAGCCTAAAGAGATGATACTTCAGAGAAAATGACTTCAAATGATGGCTTTTTTTTTTCACAAAGCAGAAACACGACAGCAAAACTCAATGGAATTCATCAGTCCATCAAGATGTAATCAACACTAAAGGTGGAATACAAACAACTGTCGGCCCAAGAAAGAAGTGATCCAATACAGAGATCTATAATGGATTTATATAAAAATAAGTTTGGCCGACCATCTCCTGGGTGATCTGTTATGTATCACAGTCACTGCCAGTTTAATATGAGAAACCTTCTTATATACTCGAGCTCTTTCCCTGTAGTATGTAGAAACTGCAAATAAAGCTATTAAATAAACGGTAAACACCAGAGTCGTCTGCTGGGGAATAATAAGAAACCCTTTAATTGACAGATTTGAAATCTAAAGCCAATTCTCCACCGCACTGTGATTCCTGTATGCACGTTGCCTCTAAACTGTCCCATAAAATCCTATCACTGCACTTAATTGTTCGATATCAAGCTGAAGCGTCCAAGGTAATTCAAATGTCTTTTGTGCAATGAATATGTGCAATCGCCCTCTTTTCCTATTCTAATTTAATGCCATCTGGGCCACATGATTGGCCCGGTGTTGCCATTGCTGCCAACCGAGGTCAGCATAACCATCAAGCGCTGTAATTGAGTAGTTAGTAGCAATTTTCTCCCTTTAATTTCCATCTGCAAAACCCAGGCCTGGCATGGCAAATAGCACATTACACTCACACAATGCAGCCGACAAGTAATAACATCATTTCCACAGTTTGAAAACTTCCACGAACAAATGACGAATTGTCGGAGTGTGTCAACTCATTCGCCTACAACAGATATGTGTCAATTTCCATTTCCGACAAGATAAACCCAGCTGAACGGGAAAAACAGTGTTGACTTTTTTGCATCTGTAACCAGACCCTGAGCATCAGAATCAGATTTATGAAACCCTAATCTATAACGATGCGCATCTCCCGCCAAAAAGGACAAGGTGCTACTGCAAACTAATGGCCCAACGCAGTCTATCGTTGTGACTTGATAAGTTTTGCCGACAGATTTATGAAGATCGTAAAGCAAAATCAGGGACAAGAATGTAGCAGGCCGATGTTATGGTCGTAAGGAGTCTATCGTTGTGACTTGATAAGTGCCAATGTTTTATATACACATGCACGGATTGCATTCACGTTTGGCCAAGTGGAAAATGAATGCTTTATTCTCATCCTAATGATGTCCTTCTGAATATGAAAGGGGTGTTTTTAAGAAAATGTTATTTAAAATTATACATTAAGTACTGTCAACCCGAGACACAATTCCCTCGTAACATAAATTTGATTTTTATACCACTCGTGGAGAATGGAATCCCTTTTTATACAATTTTGTAATTACTCTGATGCACTACATCAAAAGGAAAAGTAATAATAGTTGTAATTTAATCTATTCTCTCAAGTCATTTTCATAAACTCTCCCTCTGTCTGCCTAATGCACGTTTCATTCATTATTTATAATGCGCTGATGATGTGGTAATGACAATGCCATTGTTTTTTACACTTAGCTGTGATTCAGAGCTTTCATTATGGGCACGGCGGGCCGCGGATTATCAAGGGCAAACAAAAGATAATTAACGACAGGAAGTAGGGCAGCCGAGCCTGGCTGGGCACCGCCAGGAACCCCCCGAATCAGAGTTCACCGAGCACAGGTCTATTTAGAAGACTTGGCTTCTATGAGGAGGATTATCAGCATAATTAGTGAAGGCTCCCTGTTAGGAGGGGAATGCAATTTATTTTTACCTCCTCCTCTTCTTTGCACCTCCTCCTTCTATTCTTTCATTCCCTCTGCCGCTCTCTGAACAGATATCAACGCTGAGCCGGAGGTGTGAGAATCTGAGCATGAATATAGAGCGATCAAGAGGAAGTTAAACAATGGACAGTCAACTAAAATGACAAGGTGTGGAAGGAAATATCTGCCAAATCTGAAGTATTCAGTCAAAAGAGAATGCTTTCAATTAAAATTACTCAATATTATTCCCCTTACACCAGTATAGTAAATAACTATGACTGAAACAGTTGCAGGAATTTATGACAAAGAGTGGTCACTGTGTGCATGTGACAACAATATCACAAATTCTCCACAAATGTGGCTTGTATGGGAGGGTTGCAAGAAAAAAGGCCACATGCAGTCACAACTGAGCTTTGCCAAACGCACCTTGAAGATTCTGAGGCTGATGAGACTAAAATTAAATTATTTGGCCTCAACACCAAACGATATGTCTGGCAGAAATCAAATATAGTATACCATCCAAATAACAGCATTCTTCCAGTAAAGCTTGGAGGTGGTAATATCCTGTTATGGTGGTATTTCTCTGCAGCAGGGATCACTTATCAGGATAGAAGGAAAAATTGATGTGGCAAAATACAGTCAAATTTTGAGGAAAATCTGCTGCCCTCTGCCAGAAAGTTGTCAGTGGGCAGAAGGTTTACCTTCCAACATGACAATGACCCAAAGCACACTGCTGAGCACACAGTGGTTGAAGGAGAAAAAGGTGAATGTCTTTGCATGGCCTGATCAGAGCCCAGACTTAAACCCCCCTGAAAATCTGTGCAATGACTGAAACACTCACCTTCAAATTTTACTGAACTTGAGCAGTTCTGCAGAGAAGAGTGGGCAAATATTGCAAAGACTAGATTTGCAAAGTTAGTAGAGACAGTGAACTTGAGCAGTTCTGGTTGTTTGTTGTTTTTTTTTTTGGTTGTTTTTTTTCGGTGATTTGCAAAGTTAGTAGAGACACATATTTTTTATCTTTTATTTGGATGTTATAAGTCGCACTGATTTTATATGCTTGATGTTTTAATATATATTTAATATATGACATTCTTCACATACTCTAACAGTCCATCTCTTACCATCAACTTTTATCTCTCTTCAGATAAATAAATGTTGTGGATGGCGGTAGAGCTGTCAGAACCCCAGGAGTCCCTGTTTGTTGTTTGACAGTGAGCAGGGAATGACAGCTGTTCAGCAGTACAGAACTCAATCTGTCCTCAACTCCTCAAGAAGTGTGCAGTGCCTTTCACACCTCACACACAACAGGAGACCACTGCACCAACTCTACATCACATCTGGACCACAAACAGAAAGTGTGCTACAGTGCCTGCAGAGGTAGTTGTACTGTACAGCAGCAAGAGTACTCTGTGTGTGCCTCAAGTTTTATTCAAGATTCAAGATTTTTATTTGTAACATACACAATTATATAGAGCATATATAACCAGCAGTGAAATGTGAGTAAATGTGAGTAGTTTTATCATACTGTTCAAAAATGAAGTCAAGTAAACCTAGTTTTTTCAAAGGTTTAATCCTAAGCAACAATGATTTGCTATATATATATATATATATATATATATATATATATATATATATATATATATATATATGTATATATATATATATATATATATATATATATATGTATGTATATGTGTGTGTGTGTGTATGCTGTTAACAATTGGAAAACCACATTTTATTTGCATTATAGATTTAATTAAAAAAAGTACAAAAAAGCAAAAAGTATTATTATACAATATCATAAAAATACATAATAAAAACAGATAGAATAATAACAAAGGAGTAATAGCAACTTTAAATTTACACAATATAAAATTTCCAGTAAGGTATGTTTGTTGAAGTAAAGTCACCGACTCATTTACCTGGGAATATAAATCAGTTGAAGGTTATTTTGTAGCCATTATTATTACTTTTAAATAAAATTAACAAAGTTTAAATGAAAGCCTATATGTCCCCATTTAGACAGCAAAGTATACATTGTGTGTGTGTGAGAAAAAGAGGGTGAACTCACACAGGATTGTCATGTGCATCTACTCTCTGACATGTTTTTCTGAAAATATACACACACAAGAACAATCTGACTATTCAAAGAAAGAAGTAAATACAGCTAGAAGACAGACTTCCTGTGAGAGAGTGTGTGTGTGGGGCCCAGGCAAAGCACCCGAGGACCTGTAGCAGACTTGACTGGCATGCCACCAAAGAGGAACGCCTTCAGTGTGACTACTAAGAGCTTTGGCAGGATTTTTATTAAGGAGTTGGGACAGCATTCATTTTTAAAACCTCCTCAATAAAATATCATACAGTCGTTTCATATTCCTCTGGATTATAATGATATGAATATTTAAATTTAAATGCATTCTGAGCACGAGGTCTCTTCTTCAGTAAGGCATCAGATCTCATTTTCTACTTAAGCTGCTCTATCATGTTTATGCATCTCCACATGCATGATACATATCTCTCTCTCTTTTTCTTTCTTTCTTTCTTTTTTTTAAGCTTCTTAATGCAACCCGGGTAATTTTGCCTGACTTTAATGGGTGATGAATTTTCACTGGTGATCTTTTATCTCTTTTCGCCTCCAAAAAAATAAAAAAAACCTATGTAATATGATCAAATTTTCCTTTCATGCAGAACAGAGTGTTATCTGAAACGTCACACTTTGTTGCAATTGAAGAAAAAACTATGAATCAATAAACTTAATCAGTATTACAGTTCATTTCTGAAATGGAGAGGTATGATTACTATGTACATACAAGTGAAGAATGTGACAAGTACTGAGATGTGACTCAAAAAAAGGCACTGATTAGCAAAGATCTGCTGTGGGAAGATAAGGTGCATTACAAATCACAAAAAGTAGCCAAAATGCACTCATTACATTCTTGGTGGAAGCTAGAACTTCTGTGAAATGGTGACAGACCCTGATATTATCTCTGAAACCAAAGTCCTCTAATCTTTCAGCTTCCTTGACAAGATGTTGTCTTTTTATTTTCTGATGGGTTCAAAGACGCTGGGAGATCGAGGATAATCTCAGTTTAACTTAGCCAATGTTTAACTTAAGGATGTGGGGGGGGGGATCATTCTTCTCTGCTTTATGAAAGTGTCGTGCTACAGTTCCAGCAGAGGTGATTTCTGTTAACAATTTCTTTGTTTTCAGAGAAAGACGAATGTAACAACATTTAAGAATTTCGAACAGAAGGACATGTGAGAATAGAGAAACTAACCACACAGTTGAGTATGGGTCCCTCCTTCAATGTTTCAGCCAACATTTCTACCGTTTCCATTGTTTGGACAAACAAATAGTCCCACCTCCATCTTTTGAAAATGACTTATTTTACTGCTTATTTGAGCAAACACACTGGTTTAAAAGTACATAGGTGCTGTCACATTTACAGTTGTTCAGCAAATTTCAATTCGATTATGCATTTCATGTGATATTGTGAATCTTCACCATGCAGATTTCGCAACTGGTTCAAGTTTTGCCACATTGACCAACAGAAAGCTGCTTGGTTTGAAAGTGATTTCTGTGAGAGCTGTGCTTCATACATTGCTACACTATTGCCACTAGACAGTCTGCGAAATGTAGCTAATGTGACCAACACCTTAAAACAAATTGAAAAAATTAAACATATCAAATTTAAATAAAAAGAAACTCCCACAAGTTACTGTTTATATGAGCAAACACACTGGTTTAAAAATATAAAGGTGCAGTCACATTTATCATTGTTCAGGCGAAATTCAGTCATCTCAGTAGGAATAAATAATGATTTTCATAAGATTTCTCCATGCGGATATGCTGCATTGACCAACAGAAAGCTGCTTGGTTTGCAAGTGACTTCTGCATGAGCTGTGTTTATGTTCTGTGGAACATAAAATAAGATATTTTAAAGATTGTTGGTAACCAAAAAGTTTTGCTTCCCATTGGTTCCCAATAAAAATCATTGGGAACTCATATAATGGAAGTCAATGGGAACCAAAACTGGTTACCAACATTCTTCAAAATATTTTGTGCGTGTGTGCATGTTCTGAAGAAGAAAGCAATGCATACAGGTTTGGAATAACATGAGGGTGAGCGAACGATGACAGAATTTTCATTTTCGGGTGGCTTAAGACAAAAATAACAATGTCAGCTTTAAATATAGAGAAACTCCCACTAGTTACTGCATGTATGAGTGAACACACAGGCTTAAAACTCTATGTGAGGATGGAGTCAAAAGAGTGGAATTGATTTCATCCCGTTTGCCGGAGCCACCTCCGAGGGTGGCGTGGTGGTGGTGTCGCGGTGGCCCCCACCACCGACTTTGATGTTGGGGGTGGAGTAGGTGGGTAAATGGCGAGAACGCGGTGTCTTCACATAAAACGGAGACAGTTGCCGGCACTTGGCATTTCCAGTGCTGACAGGCTGGCTTGTTTGTTCACTCTAATGAGCACTCGGACTCCATTAATGAGCGGACTGAATCCATTATCATCATCATTTCAAAAGGCAGCCCTGCACTAAACAGCTCCCCGCATTAGTTGCTGTTGCCCTTGTTGTTTCATTTGATCAGTGGTGGCAGCAGGGACTCGCCTCTCTCTAGCCTTTCCCACAAACACACATACATACTGTACACGCTTGCGATGGCTGTGAATTTGTGGGGAGAGAATTAAGCATGGAATGGAAGTTACAGATGCTACGACCCTGACAGGAGTTAAAATGCAAGCTAATAGCGTAATGACTTTGGAATTAGAGATGTGAAAATCAAAATTTTTTCAAACTATGGCTATTCGATGGGTTGCATACTGTACTGCATAATTTACTGAACGATTTAAAGTCCATTACGCAAATCTGACATGTTTTTGGGACATTCACATCGCACAAAACAGTGCAACTGTTAGTACAGCTGCAACTTGAGCATGAAATACCCCTCTCTGAGAAGTTTCGCTAACAAATGAAGTTTCTCAATTCATTCGTTATTTTTTTTTAAAATATAACAACAAGGACAACAGCTATTATTATTTTCTTTATTATTATTGCAATAATGTAGCAATGTTTTAGCTAAAATGATAATAATAATAATATAATATATCTTGTCACAATTAAAAAAACAAAAATAACAACAATTCATCATTATAATAATACTATTAGTATTACTGTTGTTGTTGTTATCAATGTTTTAGCTAAAAATATTAAAGCCTGAAATTGCTTTAAACAACAACATCAATAATGATAAATGATATCTATTATTGTTTTTGCTATATTTAGTAGTAATATTTTAGCTAAAAATATTAAGGGCTGAAATTGATTTAAATAATAATAGTAATAATAATAAAATTATATATTTTGTAACATTTAAAAATATAATAACTATTTATTATTTTGATTATTGTTATATTTAGCAATAATGTTTTAACTAAAATATCAAGGGACAACAACAACAAAAACAACAATAATAATAAAAATAAATTATATATTGTAACAGTTAAAAATATTATATTATCTAAATATTGTTTTGAATATTATAGTTTTTTGTTATATTTATCAACATCTTAGCTTAAAATATTAAGGAATGAAATCGCATTTTAACAAAAATGTAATAATAATAATAATATCTCTTGTAAAATGTAAAAATATAATGACTGTGTTAAGATTATTATTGTTGCTATATCTAACAATAATGTTTTACTTTAAAATAGAGCACTGCTTCTAAAAACAAAGGGAGTAAAACCATCTGAAGTCACTTGTTGACCTCACTAATCAACCATCCTGACCCATCCCTATTAGAAAGAGAAAAGAGCTGGGTGAAAAAAGACAGCGAGCAGGAGAAGCACATCTTTTGTAAATCATAAACAATCTAAGCTGGTAGGCAGTATGAAAGTGGGCGGCGATAACATTTCCATCTCTTTGCCACCTTTCTAAGGGACATCAAAGACCCAATTAAGGCCCTCTGAGCAAATGGCGTATGTGGTAGCAGCTCTGGAGAACTGTCACAGGGTCTGTGTGTGGCTGTCGACGCCCCAACTCACTGACAGCCTCCTTTACAATCCCAGCCCAGCTCCATGTGCCCCTCTCTTTCTCTCTCTGTTAAAGGATTTTAATTAGGCCTTGCCTGCTCAGGCTCACACAGCCCTTTTGTATGTGCTGAATGGTACAAGGACTGTGATTTGGAAGCCCTTCACAAGCAGTCACTGATGTGAGAGAGAGAGAATGAGAGAGCGATTGAGAGGGAGAGAGAGAGAAAGGGCTCTTTCATTTTGATATGTGGTACTTCACTACACCAAGAGACCCCCCACCCCCCACCCACCCTATTGTATGATCTCCCCTCATGAAGAACTGGAAAATATTCAAATGTTAACGTGCCCGTGTTGGCTTTGATATTTAAGACAAAAGGGTACAGCGTGAGACTTACAGTGACACTTCACAAACTGGAAACGGGACATTTCATCTGATGTGTCATGATCTACCAATACGCTTTCAGAGAGCGTGTGTTTGAGCAGCTGATTTCTTTAGCGTGCATGTGCATGTCAGAATCTCTTCCAAAAACAGCTATTTTATTGTGATTCTTTTCTATAATAACACATTTGTCACAAGGTTTCGCCAGAACATAAATGTGCACACCAAATAAATGCAATCTCCTTAACATCTCAGCTGTTTTTACTATAAAACATTTGGTGTAGAAAATTTTTTCCGAAATTGCTTGCAAATTTCACAATTACAAAGAAATGTTTAGTAACATTGAATAAAATGTGAAATTTTGAAGTAAAAAAAAAAATGTATTTGCTTGTGAAACTCCAATTATGTTTTATTGATAACTTTGAAAAATCATTTTTTTAAAGTGTGTTCAGCAATGAGATTATCTGGAGATCAACTTAAGTCACCACTGAGTCCCTCCTGTCACTTTTTTTCTTGAGAACAGAAATCACAGTAATTTTATAATTAATGACATATTTAAATATTAATTTATCTGAGCTATACTATCCAAATACATTTTCCAGCTATTAATTTTACTGTATGTCAATAATTGTCAAGTTATATTTCCCTTAAGATACAGTAAAAAAAAGGTCTCTTAAAAGCCTAAGATTTTTAAAAATAAAACAGGTCAACTAAGTCAATAATTTCATTTTTCATTAATTGAATGTTTATATATACAGTATACAGCTATTTTTATCAAACATTTGCCACAATAACACTAAATTTTGCATGAGATTGCATACTAAACATCTATTACAACATTAACAGGATGAAAAAAATCCAGATACAGTACATACATACACATTACAGCCTGGCACAAGCTGCAAGTGCATCTATACGGAGTGCTTGATGTCGCCAACTCTCAGATCTCACATGCCGAGGGCATGATGCCTTCTCCATCACCCTGCCATCCTCCCCTTTGTATCCCTCCAGTGCAGGGGTCTCCGTTTACCAAGCGTGCCCAAAGCAGGCGGGCAGCCAGCCACTGTAACCCTCCCCAGCCAAGACATGGCCTGCTGGGACACTGTCCCCGCTCTCACTCCCTGACATTCCTCTCTGACAGCCCTTTACATCTGCCTGCACGGCACTCTGTCGGCAAAAAAATTAATACCCCAAGTGACTGTGTTTTAATTAAGCAATTTCATGCAAATTACACATTTTAGATTGTCAAATAATATACTGCGCAAAATGGAAGGCTGGCTGATCTGATATGGAGGGAGCGTTTTTCTTCCAGGGCACTGTGCATACATGGAAAAATGAACAAAAATGCTAATTTCTAATCTATTATGCAAACAGTATCATACTTACATAGATTTGCACGCCTTTCTTGGTATGGCTAAGCAATGGCTTTGTATTGTGTATTTAAGGTGCCTGAGTGTTTAAAAGTCACCAGGAATAAAATTTGTGCTGGTGAGAGTTCAAGTTTGTTTTTGTTTGTTTGTGTTGGTCTATTTAAATTACACTGAACACAAATTAGCATAATGAATCACATGAATGCATAATGAACAAATTAAACCTAAATAATAATAAAAAAACAGCCATAATTTTAATGCCAATTATACTGGGGAAAAAATAACATTCTTTTCTTACCTTACACTGTTAGGAGATCAGCCAATATAACTAACAATATGTACAAATTATTCAAATGGGAACAAAAGCCTTTTTTTTTTCCTCTCCCCAAGTTGATTTGATTTAATATTAGAGTAGAACTGCGAAAAAACAGGCCTCTTGAAACCTCAGGCGAGCACAGGTAGCACAATGAGGCCCTCATTAACAAAGGCAAGGGAGGATTCTTGCTGTTTCTTTGTGATTCAAATACATTTAATCAAAGGTTTGTTTCAATATACTGGTACTTAATAGTGTACATTACCGAATACAATAGGTCTGAATGAATTGAAGTCTTTCTAGTAGGCTTTTTAATGGGAACAAATAGCAGGATAGGAGTAGGGAACCGAAGCGGTAATGGCAGGGTACGACATGGCTGTTGACGTGGTTTCTTCATCTTCAGCACTGAGTTGTTCTTTAAATGGACCCTCATACAATAATCGTGCCCCGTGCACATTAAAATCAGGAAACAATAAAGGAATGGGGCTCCACACCAGGTCTAAAAGATCCTTTCCCAATTACGAAGCTTTGAAATCAAGACTTATGAGCCCCTCCTGTGTTTGTGTGCTAGAGTGTGTGTGTGTGCGTGCAAGTAGGTTTTTAAAGCGATCCCACTCACCTTAATCAAGTCAACAAGGGGGTGGAGTTGGGTGCCTGGATGGTGCTCGTGTGTGATTGAATTTTGAGGCGTGCTTTCCAAGAACCGAACTGGTGGCAGCACGGTGTGACTTCTCCAAATGCACTTCATGGGAAGGTCACATGCATCTGCGGGGTCCAGTACACTGAGGTCAGAGCTGTTTGAGGTGAAATAATGTTTGAGTCAGGTGAGGAACTAATGGTCAACTTGAGCAAAAGTGGAGATCCAAGCTGGAAACCACAATTCAGAACAGCAGAGAGCAAAGGCAAAACAATGCTAAAAGCCAATAATAAAACACAGCTAACCATCTAACCATTCCATACTTACTTCTGCTGTTGTTTATGCATGTAAAAAACGGTCAATTTAGCATGTAATTTAACATATTGTTGGCTTTTTATAGCACTTTACAAAAAGGTTTCATTTGTTAACTACATTAGTTAACATGAACTTACAATGAACAACACTAAGGCATTTATTAATCTTAGTTAATTTCAACATTTACTAATACATTATTAAACTCAAAAGTTGTATTTGTTAACATTAGTTAATGCACAGTAAACATGAACAAACAATGAACAATTGTATTTTTGTTAACTTACATGAACAAAGATTAATATATACTTTAAAAATAACATATCACCCACTGTTACCTAATGCATTAACTAATGTTAATAAATGAGACCTTATTGTTAAGTGTTACCTAACTGATTAATAGTTCTCAAATTTAAAACAACTTCTTCATAAATTTATATTTGTAGGTGTCAAATGCACATTTATTTTTATTGATAAAAACACGCTCTGCAAAATAACATTTCCATTCCAGTATACTTCAGGTTCTGTATATTCATTCATTCTAATAATTCTTGAAATTGAAAAATAAAGTTTTTTAAAAAACATACCACATGTACACATATTCCTATATCTTGGTGGTTTGGGCCTAAAAGAGGGGTGCACTTATTTATTGGTCTTGATGTTCTTCAATTAAAAAAAATGGTTCCTTTAAGAATTGTTCACTGCTACTATCATGCTATCTATCTTATTTTACAATGCGGAAGTAATCCATTTTCCGTGAATGTCTGAGACTTCCAGTTAATTAGCCGCTGTAGGGAAAGTTACAAATGGCCACGCCAACTCTTACGGGGGAAAAAAAGTGGATATGTTCAAAAAATATTGGATATCATCTACCTTTAAAACACATCCAAAGAAGCATAATAAGCTTTGCTTCAAGACGAGCACTTCTTCAAGGCCTCTTGTTTCCCTAACCATCCCGTCTTTTGTTTCCATCTTAACGTTTCCGTCTCTGATCTAAACAAGGAATCTGATCTAAATTTGAGGGCCACTCCGTGTCCAACCATGTTGAAATCTGCTGTTGAGTGAACCAGTGGCGTCAGGCGGCCCATGGGAGTGCTTGCCATCCTGCGGTCAGCCCTGCAGATATAAACACAGCTCCAATGACAGAGCTGGGAATCATGAGCTGGCAGACAGGCGTTCTCCCTCTGTTCACTGTAACAGGATATTAAACAGTAATTATATCCTGAGGCAATCTGATTAGCACAGTGAAAAAGCCTTATTGATCCCAGGTGTGGATTAGCAGCTGAGGATAAATGTTTATCCTGCATCTCTCCATGACGGTATAGAGCCACTCAAAACATGCATGTCAAACAGAGAGAGTTTTTGCCAGTATCAAGATGAACCCAGTCTGTGAGAGATGACGAGTAAACGAGTTAGAAATGGAAAGCTGCAGAGAAACGAAAAATGGGATAAATGACGTATGAGGCTGGGCATTACATCACTTACAAAATTTACTCTAAGTATAAATATAGACCGGTTTAACTCACTGCAGACCTGGCACAGAATTGGAGAAGTTCACTTCAAGTGATGGTATCAGATATTGATGGTACCAAGGTGCTTTTTATAGATACCAGGTACTAAATAACTCAGATTCATTTACCAGGGTATTTATAAGGTACTCTTGCAGACAAGTAGCAAAATCATGGTGCAAATGTTTTATTAATATATACAGTGGGTATAGAAAAGAATGACTCAGTCATTCTATATGGATTAACTATAATATTCTGCAGTTTTATTCCGTAGTAATAACTCGTAGTACTATTAAGTATTACAAATAATACTATGGTTATACCATGGTATATCTCCAAAAAGCCATGGTATTATAATTAGACATTTCCAAACATTCATGATATATGATGGTTTCATGTCCAAAACAAAAAACGGTGAAACAGTTACACTCCAATGCATTTAATAGAATACCATGGTAATCCTATGGTACATGTCTGAAATTCCTGGTATTATCATTGTACCCTGTTAAAGAACATGAAAAGATGTGGTGTTCCAAAATGTGTCATAGAATACCGTAGTAAAACCATGGTGTCTTTAACAAAGTTCGCACTGTTGTTATGACCGCTGCTCAAGACGTGATTTGCTAGAAACTGTTCCCAGAGAATGACGAGTCTCTTGCTGAGATGACAGGGGGCACAAACATCCTTTTGCAGTGTGCGGCTCATTAAATCTGCCTCTGGGTAATCCAATTGATCTGCAATTCGTTTTAAGTAGCATTAAATCAATGCACAGAGACATGAAAAGCCGGGCTCCTCGTTGACTTCAGTGGAGCTACCTGCAACACTTTGTAATATTGATAATATGCCACTCTCTCCATTTGAGCTTTCTTTTTTTCTCATGCAAATGATAGCTGTTTGTAACCAGGCCTGATCAGCGGGGTAAAAAAAGGGAGTTGAATGCCGCGGGGAATTGATTTAACTCTAGAACAATGCCAGGAAATGCAATGCTTTTCTCTAAGTCTGCCTGTGTGGAGAGATAGTGTTTATCTTGAGTGTAATCCCAGCTTCTCTGCGTCTTCAGTGGAGACCGTGGGACTAAAGCAAGAAAGACGCTGTAAATAAGGATTTCCACCTGGCTTTGAACACACCACACATGCTAAGTGAAGGACTTTACTGTCTAAACACTAGGGGAGAGGGATGAGATGTGTCAGTGCAGTACAATAACGTTATTCTTAATGAGAATGATCTGATTTTACATTCAAAACATCTATAAAAAACTTGAGAAGCAACACTGTGCATGATGCATGTTTAATAAAAAATGTAATTTGTCTTTTTTGACTTGTTTAATGTAAAAGCAAAGGGAAAAATCAGCCAGTTCGGTAAGACAAAATACGATTATATCTGAAATATAATCTATGAAAACAAGTCTTAGGCCTGGTTTCATAGTCAGTTTAGCAGATGTCTTGAAATATAATTAGGCATATTAATGTCCTTTTAGTGAACAACTTATTTAAATCACAATATCAGCATAAATGTCAACCGGGGGGAAAGCATTTGCATATTAATAGTATATAGTAGAGAGGTGAAGGATTGAACAAACAATGTAATTCCACAATTAAAGCACTGCATCGCATCAGGCATTACAGTTCCTGCTATTGACGAATCAAACTAAATAAAATTAGAAATGGATTCCAAAAGCAAGCTCCCGGTGTGATGTGCAGCCCGTCATCTGAATATTACAGCGTAATTAGGTCAGGCTGTTGAATTTTTAATGCTCTCTGAAATCATATTCGTGCTTGCTGTGTGTCAGGTTGAGCCCGGCTCCAACGATACATCATCATGCAGTGACACCAACATAATGGCCATCCCTTCAAATGTGTGACCTTTTCCAAGCGTGCACAGCCCAGCGCGACATATTCAGCCTCTGCGTTTGGCAGGAACCCCCTCACATGTCATACACACCAGAGGGAATGAATGCTCAATACTAAACTATGAAATAAGCCTTTGATTCATATTATTATAGACAATTCAGGACAGTTTTACAGCTACTGTATTTGTGTGGTGTACAGTACCACACCACTTGTGTAACTAACTGAGCAATATTTATGATATGAATAAGATCTCAAATCCTAGGACCTGAGGAAACGTGTGCAACAGCTTTTTTTCGATCGCAGACTTATAATTTATAACCAATTAAAAAGGCAAAAATATCTAAGACCTAAATACCATTTAGATTTGAGTCATCTATTAAATTGGACCAAATCAAGCAACCACATATTAAAACCACCCAGACCACCTTAATTGCACAGCAATGCTCTTCGACTTTGGACATGCTTATTGTTGAGATTTTATTAAAATATATATTTTAAAAATATTTACATTTTTACTTTTTATTAAAATTACATATTTTGCTACTTTTGTGAAAAAATGTTACCTTGATCTGAAAACTGTTCAGCAAAATATGTTTTTTTTTTTTAATTTTTTTATGGCAATTGTGCATTAGTAAAGAATTTAGCAAAATATATTAAAAAATTACTTACATTTTTAATAATAAATGAACAGATGAATCACTTTTTCACTATATTTTCCACTACTTTTTCCAATGACTTTTATGTATAAATTGCATTGTTTTATCTTGCCCTGATTTATTTATAAAAATGTGAAAATTGTGCAGCAAAATAAGACTTTCAAATGGCAATTGTGCATTAATAAATACATTTTTTAAACATTTATATTTAAGCCTAACCTTAACCCTATAGTAGGGACATGCACTTTATACTGTGCAGTACTTTTGCATTACACTGCAACAACTTCATCTTAAAAAAAAAGTGTAACCAAATTTTCTATAAAATTATGAATTAATACATTTAAAATTGATGATTTAAACAAACTAAGCCTTTGCATAGTTTTCAAGATCACTTTGCTTCGCATTAAGTCCTGATCATCCTGTTAGGGTTTATTTGTCTTTGACACTGTCACTTAACTATTATTAACTGAAAAAATGCCTAGATGTGAAAACAAAGCCCATGCATTTGCAAAACCCATTAGTTTTCACTGCTTCCTAACAATTGTAACTCTTATTTTACTTTAAATTTCTGATCTCATTATTACAATCTCACTAAAATTCATTATCCATTGTGTGGATGCCCTTACCTCGCTCTGTTGTACATGAGGAGAGTGGATACTGCAGGGCCGTAACAAAGAGCCCTTTCTTACATCAGGGTCTTTAATATGAACAGCTCTGTGAAAAAGGTTAAAGGTCAATGGTACCCACTTTCCTGACACTTTTAACCCCCTAATAGACAAAAAGAGACAAAGCATACAATTATCACTGCTCTCTGCCAGGTCAGACAGTCCCTCTCCTATTAAAACAGATGTGGATCAGGAGAGAACTCTAGCTGACACTCTGCTCACCCCCAGTGTGTAAAATCCTTCATTAGAGAGTGATAGCTCATCCTGCGCCAGCTTTTCAACCCAAACCTCACTCCTGATCCCATAATTATCCCAAGATGGAAATGATTGCATCTGGAGTTTCCAAACTGACAACTATATTTGCACCAAAATAATCCTCTTTCTTGGCTCCTGATACCTGAGAATAATCTACCCACTGAAGCGGGAAGGAATTGTATCCCCCTGCTCACGCTCAGACGAAGCCACTCGGTAATTTAGCCATCCTGCATGGGCTTTTTAATGCATGGTGTATTCTAACTGGAGCCTTTAGCTTAGCCTGTTATGCTGTAATTTAGGCCTGGCTCGGAAGCTGACAGCTTACATATGTGCTGTGTGTTGCGGGGATCCAAAGATTACAGCACCTGCCAATAAAATGCACAACGGAGTGCTGAGAGGCTAGTAAGGAGTGCGGTTGCGAGCTCTGCGTAGACATGGTGTGAAACTGACCCTACAATCCTCCATGGTATCCATGTTAACACCCTCAACTATAACTGGGTTTTTACATAGATGAAAAGTTTGGGCCCGAAGGCAGAGCTGAGGTTTGACTCACAGGTTTGTGTAGGCCTACAGAAATGTTTAATTATCTCAAATAATTACAAAACAAAAAATGTAGAATATAAACTATTAATTAAAACTTAAAAATACAAATATGTTTAATTTCAATTTAAAATCACAGTGATCCAAAGGTGTTTGAGTATGTATAGTGCAAACAGCAAAAGAAATGCTTGTAAAAATGTTGAATAAGAGAAAACGTGAGTCACATTATTGATAGAAATCGCACCTTAAAACAGTAAATTGATATATAAACAAACAATATAATAATAAAAAAAACTAAAAAAAAACCCTACTAAATATAAAATATAATACTAAAACATAAAAGTATAACAATATTTATTTTAAATCTTTCCTAACAATAAAATGTCTAAAAGTGTATGTATGTATGTATGTGTGTGTGTATATACAGTATCTATAGTGTGTGTATAATGCAATCTGCAGAACAAATGATTGCAAAAAAAGTGTTGAATAAGAGAAAACGTGAGTCACGCTGGCTAGAAAATTAATAGAAATTGAACCTTAAAACAGCATTAACAACTTATGAGGGTCATTCATTAACCGTCCGGGTGTTAATCCATCACTGAGAGAGAACCATGAAGGACGTCCTCTTACAGGGCCCTGGCAGGAATAATCACACTTTTCTGAAATTAAAATTCAGAGGAGGGTCCATGTATTACCGGCTAGTGAAAGGCCTTGAGATAATAAAGGCAACGTGGGTAATAATAAATAGAAGACAGTGAATGAGAGTCATAAATACCCCAGCGAGCGCTAGTACAGAGACATGTTTAACAGTATCATGACGATGGGTAAATACATGCTGTTTATCCATTTGACCTGACACCTTCGATGAAGATGTGGAAGGAGCAATGTGTGTGGGATGAAGAAAGACTCCCATCACAGGTAAAGATTCAGAGCAACTATAACAACTATTACAAACGCTTTGTTTTATAAAGGAGCAGAGAAGCATGACTTCTGTGTATAATTACTGAGTGACTGACTTAAAAGTTCAATTCAAGTTCATTTCATTCCTTTACAAGTATAGACTTTAGTAGACACCAAGTTAAAATCATGTTCAATTATTGATTTGTTTCTTAGAAACAAGCAGGTATTCACTTCACGAGACATTAAATCATGGACTGGAGTTTTGTGGATTACTTGTGAATTATTGTGATGTTTTTATCAGCTGTTTGGACTCTCATTCTGACGATTTCTGTTTTTGGGTGAACTGTTCCTTTAAGACAGTGACAAAGATCTCGCTTGGCCTTGTTTTTATTTGCTTAAATGTAGGATCTTAAGCTGTCACAAATTGTTACACTCTGAATGTCTTAACACTTTAATGCATGGTATATTTTCATAAAGAAGCACCCTAATTGAGTAGCATGACACTGCATTATTCGGACAACCATTACAACTATGTTAACTGGAATCGACCGAGCGGGAGGTTTCACAGATGTTTCTTTCATGATGTTAATGTCTTTAACCAATGAATAATAATTATTAGAGCTGTTCTTCTGCAGATTCACAGGTTAAGTATAAATCAATAAACCTATAATCACAGATCAGTGTGTTTCAAAAAAATAAACTCTGATCAGTCAATATGCGGTTCCAGCCATGCTAAATACTTGATAAAGCAAGAGTTATGAAACTCTGTGAAAGTTTGGGGTCGGTGCATTTATGCATTTATTTGAACAACATCAAAATTCAGTACAACACAATAAAATTGTGAAATATTATAACAATTTAAAATAACTGCTTTAAATTTGAATATACTCTATATTAATTTATTCCTATGACATAGCTGAATTTTCAGCATCATTACTCCAGTCCTCAGTGTCACACGATCCCAAAGAAATCATTCAAATATGCTGATTTAAAAAAAAGTTACTGTACTGTACCTGACAAAACATTTATAAAGAAACACTTTGCCTAACAATGCCTTTTTGCCATGAATATATTCACAATACAGCACAACTCTCTGACCTCATTGCTCAATAGTTCACAGTTATGAGTCACCTGTGAAAGACCGGAAGACACGTCTGTAGAGGTTATGATGGTGAAGGCCGACCTCTGACATCTGAGCTCTCAGCGGGGTGCTTCAGAGCCGCTGTGACTGTGTGTGGCATCTAGGGTCACTAATAAGCAGATGTTTATGCAGAGTGTGTCAGAATCTTGGTGTCTTTTTCCCCCTTTCCTTCCCTTCTCTGTTTTCAATTATTAACTATTTTTGAGAAGGAGAGAGGAAGAGGGAAAAAATAAGTAGTCAAGCTTTTGGACGTTTCTCAATGCCGCACTGCACTTTTCTCAGAAACATCATGCATATTTAAACTTAATAAAGCCTATTTCTTACCTTTTATCCAGATTTTTTAATGCTGTGTGAGAGAGGAGGAACTGGGAACATCAGAGTGCTACTCGGAGGCATCAGCTGTGTCCTCAGGTTCAGTGTGACGAACCAGACCACATCCCTGAGGAAACCATGCACACATCATTATTGCACTGATGACACAAAAACAGCATCAAATACTACAGCATTGCTACTGTGTTTTGGCTTAGAGTGGACTGCTGATAATAGGCATCATGTTTGAGCTTTGGTGCCGCTTTTTGGTTTTCATACAGTATTTATGGAAGAGCAGATTGACAAAGAAGAAAAACATGAACAGTCTTTTTTCATGTTTAAACTTTAAGATTTAAGAAAGCTCTGTCAGATCTGCAGTTCAATCACATTATTTTGTTTTTGGCATTCCCTTCTATCTGTCTTAAAAAAGCATACAAATAATTACCTATAAAAAAATTATAATTTATTAAAAAAATATACCATAAGAATTTTATCTATGCGCCAATTTTTTTTTTTAAATATATAAAATAAATAACAGTTTCATATCTGCTAAGAAATTTATTAAAACATTATCAATTTATTGCCAGTGAATATTCTTAATCAACCCATGGCAACTGGCAAGGGTTTATCTTCTAGTTATACTGTAGATCCTACCAATAGCAAGGAGTAGCATGACATTTATCAAAATCTATGGCCAGAAAATGTTCTTTATTCACCCATGGCAAGTGGCTGATTAGAAAGTACATTTATATAAAGTAATTAGAATAGCATTTAAAAAAGTATTTCGTCTTCCTGCTATTGTCTTCTAAAGACAAAATTGACAGTCTAGTGCTACCAGTCCTATCAACAATTTGTCGTCACTTTGCATGTACTGTATGTGAACTTTGGTTGTACTATCAACTCAATGCTTATGCTTACTATCAGCTCAAGCATAGGCATCTCCACTGAACAAGAAAGGCAGCGGGTGGATTTGGTAGGGAGTCCGACTGAGATGGTCATAAATCAGGGCCAGCGTGGCAGGATTCCGACAGGCTGCTATGGCTTTATCTGCCGAACAGCTTTCATCCTCCTCAACCCGTTTATTCATATCTACTGGATATCCCACCTCCACGGTGTCCAAAGCTCGGGCTCAAGGCCTCTCCAAACCCGCAGTCTTCCCAGAGATCCCTTCCCTTCCCTGCTTAATTGATTCTGCTGGGGTGTCAAAAAAAGAGAAATATATATCTCATTATTTATTTAGGGAAGCTTTGATATGGGTGTATTTAAAAAGGGTTACTACATACAGTATAAGGCTTAATCTCATGGGGGGTGGGTTTAAAATTTCATGAACAACTATCCGAAAAATAAAAAGAAACCGTTGCAAGTTTTGAAATATTAGAAGAAAAAAAAAACTTGATTATGAACTGACTTACTGAACATGACCGATGGTTGGAGGGAAGGGTTGAAAAAAGAGAGATCTAGATGATGTCATCTGAAAAGGAAAATTGTTTACGAGATGGATCAAATTACATTTTGCCAAAAGAATACAAAGTTTATCTCTCTGCCAACCTATCTACTTCTATCCATCCACCTACCTATCCAGCCATCCATACGCTGTCTACCTACCCATCTACTTCTATTCATCTACCTATCCATCTCTTCACCCATCGACTATCCATTTCTACTTATCTGTCTGTCTACCAACCCATCTACTTCTATTCATCTATATATCTCTTCACCCATCTATCTACCATCTATCCAACTATCCATATCTACAGTATCTACCTACCCATTTAATTCAATTTATCCATCAATATCTAATCAATTACACTGTCTACACACTCATCTGCTTCTATTCCTCTATCCATCAATCCATATCTACCTACTCATTTACTTCTATTCATGTATCCATATATCCATATATACACCCATCAATCCATCCATCCTATATCGTTTTCTTTTTCATCTAAACACCAATAGAGGAAATGTGTTTATTTCTTGGTCTCAATGGACAACTACCATTGATTTCAGATCTCAGGCTCTCAGATCGGCCCACAGTCTCCTGACGTAACATGCCTGTAATCACTAGCACAGAAAGGGGAAAAGGAGAGGAGAGGAAGGTGGAAGCACAGGGACGGTGGCAGCCTGAGATGCCGGTGGAGCCGTGGAGAGCAAGCAGGGAAAGGCAGCAGGCTTCAGCCCCCAGCATATTCATAAATCAGCTCTTTCAGGAGCTGTCAGCCACTCCATAATGAGGGTTATTATTCAGCTCGGGTGTCAAAGTTACTATCAAAGGACCGTCTCTGGAAGGCCCTCTCACTCTGCTCCTTGTTAAATAAACAGCGGCGTACACAAAATGGCAAACAAGACGTGGGTCAACCTGATACAGAGCGGGGCCACGCAGGCCTCTGGAGTAATTTACCCCTCGGGAATAGCCGACTGGGGAGATGGATGATATCAGGCCTTTCAGAAAGATTAATGGAGAGAGAGGACAACAGAAAGGAAGAAGTGTAAGGAACTGAGATGTTGGAGAGGTAGAAGGGAAGATGGCACCACATCTTTCTATCTAGAAAGGGGTAATAAAGTTTGTGTTCTGGATATTTTGGCCTAAAAACCCTTGTATGCATCCCTAATTGTCAGCTTATCCATTTAACAAATTGGTGGTAAAAAAATAACTACCAACCACAAAAAACTCATTGTAAAAAAGTCTTCTCAACTATATGTCATATATTAAGGCACATAAAATAAACGAATAACGACTAAGCTATCAAAATTGCTCCTACAACTGACAGCAAAATTCCCCACATCACCTGACCTCTCACTGATAACAGTCTAATATTAACCCTCTAAGAATACATGCTTTAAAAATTCATTCTCTTTATTACTTTGTTAATATCAGACAGTGGCCTCGGAGCTGAGGGTAGTATTAATTTTGAATACTTGAAGGGGGCAGAGGAGATGAGGGGGCGAGAACTGAGCTGTACAGCAAATGAAAGGGCTAATCTCTGTTTAACATTAACAAGGGCTCCACACATCCAGAGAGGTGCAAGATTATAGCGCTCAACGTGGGACTCTGGGTTATGGCTGCACCGAAATACTTGACTGAATATTAAAGAATGAACTGCGTTTTCATACACAGTAGGTTATGGAGTAACGCACTATGAAATACTTGGGTAACACTTCATAATATTATTTAATAGCTTCTGATTAGTCAATTATGTCATTCTGTAGTCAAATAAGTTTGCACAATGATCACTAAACTGTAGTGCTAGTTGTATGTCTCATATCAAACAACCATATTGATTATTTTGAGATAAAATAACGTCAATAATCAATTAAAATAATAAAATACTTATAATAATAATATATTTTAAAATGATACTTTTCAATAACATGACTACAAATATACTCTATATAATAATAATAATAATAATATAATAATAATAATAAAAAATGGTGAACACTTTTATAATCAGCATTTAAATATAAACTTGACTTTTTAAAGCTTAATATTTAAAATATAATGAAACAGATGTGACATTAAAAACAATCAAACCAAAAAAAAAAATGAAACCAAAAAAAAAAAAATATATATATATATATATATATATATCATTATACAAAAAAATATGATTGTTATTAGTATTACTCAAATTTAATAAGCTTTATATTCTATAATTAGTATTTCAATATTAATTGGAAGAAAAAATAACAATCATATTTATAATCTCAAGAAACCGATCTGACACTAATTACATAATGCTAAATTACTTATTAATAAATTATTTACTTGATAAAAGTGTCACAATACTGAAAACAGCAAACTCATTAAAAACAAAAACAGACAATCATTATACAAAAAAATATGATTATTTTTATTACTCTAAGCTTTATATTTTATAATTAGCATTTAAAAATTAATTTGAAGGCTTTCCCCCCAAAATATTCATATATAAAATCTCATGAAACACAGATCTGACATTAATTGCATAATTTTGAATTACTTATCAATAAATTGTTTACTTGAAAAATGTTTCACAATACTGAAAACACCAAATTCATTAAAAAAAAAAAAAAAAAAAAAAAAAAATTAATATTTTTAAAGCAGCAAAATGCAAGTTAAAGTAATGGAGCACAAAAACCACTTTCTACACAGAGAAAGGGTTTATAATATGATTATATTTAGTAAGCTTCTTAGGTGGTAAAATCAATTAAATCCCACACTGAGTAAATGAGAGGAAAGCACTCATAGTTGCAGGCCATTCCTCAAATTGTCATAATTACCACAGCCAGAGGGGTCACCATCACAGAGACCTTTCAAGGACAAAAAAAGAGACTTCCCCAGGAGGAAGAGGAAGTGCTTTCCTCTTCTGTTTAAAGAGGAGAACAATTCCAAACAGTCAGGAGTCATCATTTTCATCTCACCTACCTGAAGGCAACAGATTAATCTTTTACATCTGTGAGTTTTAGACAGGCCTTCACGCTGTGCAAAAAATCACCAACGTACCCGATACCAATTAATGATTTTGTCATTTCGTGCGGGGACACTGTGTGTTTGTCAAAGTATCTCTGCAATGGTAATTTGCACCATCTGTTCTCGTAGTAGTGAAGAAAGCTGAAATATTTGATGCGTTTAAGCTCAATGATGTGTCATGTGACTGGTGGGGCCGTGTCTGGTGGACATGAAGAGAACATATGTTGTCTTCCACCCCGCGGGCTGACACTGAAGATGAGAAAAGACAGTATTTCAAGGCAAATATCGTCCCTGTAGAAAGCCTGCCAGATCCTATATGGTTCAGTGTATTGACAAATCTCTTGTGGACGGCACAGACATGAAGGTTTACAGCACTAGTCTCTTTCAGTCCTCATCGCTGTGAAGGGAAGGTCTGGAGTCTTAAAAACAGGACACCATCCCAGGTGGCTTGGGGGAAACCTGATGACATGTTGACTGACACCTTATGGGGCCAAAGGTAAAAATGGCGTGGAGGTAACAGCACATCTTTGAATTGAATTAAACAGCTGAAGATATGATAACCCGCATTTGATCCAGTTTAACATGGCCCACTTGTTTATTACACACATCAGGTTGAGGTTTAATTGCAGTGCTAAGGTGAGACTTTGGCCTGAAGATGGATGAGACGGAGATAGACTCCTGCCATTGGAGACCGCAAAACAGACCAGAACCACCGGTGATGAATGACGAGTCAGAAGCTCTGTTTTCCCAAAGGAAACCATCCTGTAGAAAAGATGACAGCCAACCTCCACACCTTCCTAACTCCTCATCTACAATCTAAAAAAATCTTCCAAAAGGGGTTTTTGCAGTGATGCCATAGAAGAACCTTTCAGTGAAAAGAGTTCTTAAATGAACCATTGATTTTCTTAGTGTGAAGAACATTTAAAAAAAAACTTTTTCCACTATAAAGATTCCATGGATGTTCTTTAAGGTTCTTCATGGAACCTTAGACGCCAATAAAGAACCTTTATTTTTCAGAGTGTAGGCTAAACAGTGGAAGTCAATCAGGATAAGTCAACGTTTAGTGTCAAAACTTCTCATCAGACAGAGAAGAAGAAAGAGAATGTGGTATCAGTGGAAGACGAAAAAAAAAAAAACAAGTGGCACGTCTACAAATTAGCTTTGACTGCTCAACAAGGAGCTTGTGTTGACAAGGGAGAGAGCTGTTCTGATTTGCTGACACCAGCAAAGGAAAAAAAGAGAGACAAAATAAATCTAATCATCCCTTCCTATCAAGAGGAAATCACTGCATCTTTCTTTCCACAAAGACCCCCCTGGCTTGAATCAATTTTGAACAAACTTGATTCTGAGGCTGTAACGGGGGAATCAACAGTACCTTTCAATTTAATTCAGTGCTGTGCTCTGGGAGAGAACAACATTCATCCATCACCATCATGTGCCAGGAGCACAGCTGTAACTCTAAACACACACACACACACACAAACACACACTCACTCACACACAAAACAAGACCCGGTGGAGGGAAAACCTCTGTAAATACATCTCAACATCAGTTTACATGCCCAATCCACTCAATATTGGCAGGTTGTGATGGGAATCACCAGCTATTCCTATAGAATTCAGTTTTTAAACTACACACTAAACTATAATATATTTACAATTGATTAAAATTTCATTTATTAATACAAAACACAAATGAGTATCTTTACACACTGAGATAAATATCCAGCCAGTAAGAAAGTAGTGATGTTCAGTACCTGTGCTTACAAATTCATGGTGTGATTAATTAAATTAACTGGCTTGTAAGAGTCTTTTGCTGTTGAGCAAACAGTATGTTTTAAACATTGCACAAAATATTGTATACTAAACTAACTTTTATTTTAACAGCTCAGGCTCAAATGTCCAGACCTATCAATTTGCTAACAAACTGTAATTTGTTAGAGCAGTTACTGAATTAACATCTGACTAACTGACTGTCTGGATATATTTAAAAAACATGTAAAGATGTCAAAATTTACAAATAGAGTTAGTTGGCAGAGTCAATTCAGTAGAAATATGTCTTACATGTGTTAATTAATTTATTGTCTTTTTATCACAGCATTTTGTGGTAATCAATGGCAAAACCATAGCCTCTCAACAAGCCTCTCTCACTTTAAAAAGTATGCAATTTTTTGATGATTCAGGAACATTCGCACTTCCCTGAAAAGTCACCTGTTCCTCCTGAGATTATAAAGCTCAGGTGGTGAAGTTTGCACAAATCAAAAGTAAGACAAATCTAAAGAGACGAGAAAGAGACAAACTCAAAAACACATGTATTTCATAATCATTCTGTTTTAAAGTGGCAAATCAAATGTGGTATTATTCAGGTAGTTAGCAACAAATGTGTCAACTTTCAAACTCGCAGTTGACCTGACAGTTTAAGCTAATGCATGCTCCGGCGCCCCTAGTGGTGCTTTGAGAACGCAACACATTCTTGCTTGCGTAGCTTTAAGCGTCTGCGTTCGCATACTAACACAGAGAGTGCGTTTCGGCCCAAGACTGGCAGCTTGCACAGGTGAACATGCCTCGATGATTTCAGATGGAAGCGAAGACCCTTCTGAATCGTTTCCCTTCTTATTTCACTCTGGCCACATCCTTCCCTCCACCCCCCCGCCATTTCCTGTCATTAAGCCTCTCACTGCCTGTCCCTAAAATAATCCCAGCAGTTTTTTGTCAATCCACTAATAATTCAATTTAACAGGCTCGGCACAGAGCTCCGCCATTAGTTTTGAGGACGTGATTTAAGATTGATGACTTGTGCCCCTTGGGAGTCTGTTTCATGAGGTGCTGGGGGGTGGCGGGGGGCACCGTGGCCAAGGTGCGGAGGGAGAACAGGCATGGGAGTTGAGCGAATTAAACTTTGGAATTGATTTTCTTAAAATTTGAGTTGACTAATGTGACAAGTCGCAGCTGTGAACGGCGGAGCGCCGGGTTAAAAAACCCGCGGCCTGTCTCCTCCAGGCTTCTCACAATGACACGGCAGCGAGAGAGAGAAAATGTGTGTTAGGAGGCTTCATGCACACACACACACACACACCCACACACACAAACATATGCTGCCGCTCAGTTGTCAACCTGCTGTCACCGACACAAATTACAGCCAGGAGAGAGAGAGAGAGAGAGAGAGAGAGAGAGAGAGAGAGAGAGAGAAAGCAAAGAAGAGAGACAGACCTCACATCACCACAGCCTCAGAGTTGCAGGTACTGCAGGTAGTGCTGACAAGGGACAGGTCACTGCTGTGACATTGTTGAATAATTCAAGAAAAGAAAGGAGGAATGAGGGGGAAAAGAGAGAGGGAGTAGATAAGTCAATGACAAAAAGTATAGAACATGTATGGGTGGATACTCTCGGCTTGTCGTAACACTCTGCTGTGCCATCAAAAGCAACATATTGCAGTGTCTACAAGTTACATCACCGCAACGCAACCCTGCTAACATTTGCATTCGTCTGCTCGTCTGAGTGCAAATCACAGCCTCTCAATCCCTCTGAAATTAAAGTTGACCTTGAAATTATGTTTTTTTCAAAGGTATACACTAATTTTTTCTTTATGACAAAATGTTGACAAAAAATTTGTACTTTAAAAAATGTGTTGATTGTGGAAATAATTGAGTATCAGTAGCCCAATAAAAGCAGTTTTATTTTACATAGAGCAGGTCATCTGATGGAGGCTGCCATTTTAAGATCACATGATCACCTACCTATTTTCAAAAGTATTTAATATATTCAAAAGTATTTAATAAAATAATTAAAACATACTAGGTTAAATGTTACACATCAGTGTTATTTTAGTAACATTGAGATACTACTGTAGATTTTATTAATATTTAGAATAATTTTTATTTTTACATTTTCCACTTTCATTTGAGTTAAAGTTTCAGTCAGCTTGTTGCATTTTTGTCATTTTTAGTAGTTTTTGTTTTTTTTCTATCTATCTATATATATATATATATATATATATATATATATATATATATATATATATATATATATATATATAAAAATAACATTTTTATTTTCAGTTAACATTTATTTTAATTCATGTAGAAAATGTTTTTAATGGTTTTAATTACCATTATAAACACACAAAAACAAACAAAGAAAACCTTCTTCCATTATTTTAGAAAAACAGTGGCTTTCATTAAAATATATATCGCACTTTTTAAAACTACTTTTTGACTGATGTTACAGCAAGCTTATTTTTCCCCTTATTTCCTTCCAACTAACTGGCTCCATTCAGATATTTCACGCCCCCCTTGTGACCCATTAGATCTCTGATGTTTTGCCCTACATTTTTTCTTCACTGAAATCCCTAATACATCACACTGTCAATGTAAAACGGTTCGTGAATGCGGTTTTGTTGAATTGTGGTCCAGATATTAGGCCCTTTCAACATTCACAATAAAACAGTACGTTTGTGCTCAAAATTACCACCTACGAGACCACCAAACAGACTGAATTATTTTCTTCATTAACAGCAGCGTGGTTGTAATTCCCCGGCCAATGCGAGTCATAAAGCGGTCCCGTTTGATGCAGTGGTGCAATTCAGAAAGGACTTAAAGAAGCAGTAAGCAAACAGAGCCGAGCGACGTGGCCCCTGATGAGTGAACGCTGGAATTGGTTTCACGCTCGAGCACAGCCTTTAAGACAAAGTACCTCAGGAGATAATTATAGTGTCAAGCATCCGCCAGGTCGGCCGTTGACGATCGGCCAATATTTAGCTTTAATTAAATCAAAGCAGAAATGTAATTTCTCCTGAGTGATCTTTACACAGAAAGTCGACTTTAGAAATACACAACATAAGTCTTAACGAATCTCCTTTCGTCCCCTCGGTCGCTGCTGAAGTTTATTATACACGTTGGTCAGAGTACGTGAATCCTGAAAACTAAAATAATGAACTTTGAGAAGTGTCCAAAATAATGTGCATTTCAAGATTGGATGAGTTGCATTAGAATGAATAGTAGTGACAGAAAGTATTAAAAAATTATCTAAATATTTAAAAACACAACTCATGGTGCAAGACAAGGTAAATTTAATAAAAATTTAATTAAATGGCAAAATGTGCTATTCTTAAGAATATAACAGAGATGCTAAAGAGTTTAAGTAATACTTTTACATGGGCAGCCAAAATTTTAGATCCTTAAAAATTAGTCATGAACTAAAAAAGTTTCGAGATTCCCTGCTGTAGAAATATATGTATGATCCTACAGTAAAATGACCCATTGGACCCAAGAAACACACTTCAACCACAATCTTTCAGAATATTGCTGAGGATGGCATAAATACAGCGAACTGTGCACATATCTGCAGTAAGAGTATCCTAAAACATCATATCATCCTCCACAAAACGCTCACCAGAGATATCACAAATATTTAAAACCTATTACTTTCCGTGTCTGAGCTTAAAGTCGTGCTATTGATTTCATTTGCTGGCATCCAACAGAAAGGGCTGTACTCTTTCCTGCCTGCTGTTTGGGAATATGGGAATGTTTGGCTATAATCTTAGAGTGGACTATTGATCTTGCTATTTTAATATGTTGTGTGAGCAGCTCTGTTTGACTGCCTTTTTTCATTAGCCGAAGGACTCTTTGTCTTCAAGCCAGGGAATTAAAACTGCCTCTTTCTCTGTTTGGACTGCTGGATAAAGCCGGCCAAGAAAGGTCAATACAAAATTAATATGGGCATTAATATTCTTAATGCAAACCTGACGCGTGCAAAGTCTTAGTTTTGACTGAGGTCCGCACAAAGTTAGATATGATTCTCCCGAGGCGGCCTGAGGCGCAGAACGCCTGCGAGCACGGGGCACGCATTAATTGCGACTGTCTTGTGCACATCATAAACTTGCAGCTGATGCTGATCAGAGCGCTTCGGCGATGACTGTGAATCTCCTTCATTTTAATTGATTGTAAAACAGCGGGGGAAAAGTGCTTCAGCAGCGAAAACATACAGAGGTTGCCTCTGTGTTAAGAGATTTAATTACATTTATAATATGAGAAGGGATTTGACTATGCAAATTCCTTTAAACCGAAGAGTGTTGTACGTAAACACGCCAGTTGATCGGTGCCTGGGAGGGGAGCGAAGGGATGATCTGTCTGAAACAGAGACCCTACACAGATGTCGAAGAAACAATGAAGAAAACGTACAGGGGACTTCCCACTGGCGTCAACTGTTCCTAAATTAAAGCTAATTATAATTACTATAGAGTAACTAACCCAAAGCTCAACTCCACTTACAAAGTTTTGGTGTTTTTAGATTTGGAAAAGCATTGAGTTCCATTATGATGCAGTTTTACTCATGGAGACAAGGTAGCCTCATTCCTCAGAAACATCTGGAGACTCATTTGGCCATCATAAAGAAAGGAAAACCTGACAAAAGTACACGCATTGGCCTTGGCCTTGAAATACAATAAGAAGTGGCCACAGGAGACACTTTAAGACTCTAAGTTGTCTGCATTACCAGGTGTAAACAGCAATCTGTCTCAGCTGACCAGAGACAAATATTAATACCAGGATAAATAGGCTCGGAAAGTATTAAGATTCTAAGATTCCAAAGACTTCGTCTTACCAAACAAGTAGTACAGTAGTAGCGTGTTTTCCATGTAAACTGAGGGCTGTGCTGGAGATTTCCCATCTGTGTTAATGTACCTGCTGTTATTTATGAGGGCTTTTGTTTAGGCATGCACACCACAGATGCTTGTAATTAATCCAGCATGCAATTAGATATTGTTTCTATTCACAGCTGAGTGTAATTAACTTCTGATGTCCTTCCTCTCTGAGCGAGCTGGCACTGGTTTGAACTAGATAGCATAAGCACGATTTCTAATCTCTAACCTAAGCCAAGAAGTGCAGGAATATTTTCATGATATCTTCAGAAATTGGCATGTTGTTCAGATCATATGAGGACAGAGGTCACAACTGCAAATGATCTTGAAATGAGAAGCTAGTAATACAGTAACTTTGGATGCCAAATCCAGGTGGTGATGGGGTGTACTTGTTTCATCAGTCATGAGATGATTTTCATATCATATTTTTTCAATTCACTGCATAATTTATAGCCAAAGTACCAGAAGAAATTTTGGAACATTTAATATAGCCAAATAGGCAAAGATTTAGGTGCATTTAAAATAATCTAAACAGTAAAGAATAAAGAAAGGTCCTCTTCTTTGGTTAAAAGAAAATCTGGTTCTCCCAAGTCTTCAGCCTCTGATTTTCAGCTTTTGAGTAACTCTATGGCTGCCTTCCATAAGACCTCCCTTTGGTTTGTGTTAATGGGAGCCGTTAAGGTCTTTCCAGAGTGCAGACAAAGTGGAGCAATGCTCCATTTATGTTGCTTATGAGGCTTTGGGTGAGCTGGGAAGCGGACCACCTTTCTCTCTGGATCTGCTGGGCCGTTCTGCCATATCCTTCACCGGGGCGACGCTTCACAGGTTCGCCTTGACCTCCCCACCATTTCCAGCCATCAATCTGAGCGCAAGCTGCCTTCTGCTTTTGTAGACGGGCACATCTTTTTATTCTAAATCCGCTCTCATTACAGATCCTTTCAGCCGGTCAGTAAGAAGACCTCAGCTGAAAGTTGGGGAAGTAATTGAGCGGATCTTTCCCTAGATTCAGGATGTAGTGGCCATGGCTGGGCTGTCGGCCGCACTTCATCTGAGTGTTCACGTCTGGGCAGCGGGTTCGTCGTCTCATTATCAGCCGGTAGGAACTGTCAGAAGAGGGAAAAACGAGGTTGTAATGTAATCTGGTCACTGGACTTTTTCCTCTTCTTAATGATGGTCTTTCTCGCTCTCTCTGCCCTTCTGCTCTTCCTAGTCACGTCTGATAGACTCACATGGTAAGGAGAACGGGCCAATTGCATAATATGATATTGATCTTCACCCGCGGGAAAGTGCCATTATCGCTGATAACCATGTAGACAAGACAAACAATCTGAAATTAAGAAAAAAAAGGAAAGAATGCATTAATTCGCTGTGCAAACCTTTGAACATCTGTTAACTAGTTAGGCTTGGTTAATAAGCAAAATAATTAGGGTTTCATCTTGCTTGATTCCCTCAGCTTCTTCTTCTGTATTCATATCTGGAGAGAAACGAGCGCTGCTACCCTCAGGCAGAGGAAGCAATAATATGAGCCCAAGAGAGCCATTCACAGGCAGGGAGAGAGAAGGCATCCAGAGGAGGTTCTCCACCTGGGCGTTTGGGAGGCTAAACGGCGCAGATATCGCTTATTAAACCATCTGCCTCATGCTAATTAGATTATCACAGATAAAGAGAAGGAGTTTTCTTTGTACATTTTAATGAGATAATGTGTCAACCAATTGCACAGGGAAGATGGATGCAATTCAGGGACTCTGACTGCAGAATTTCAGGTGAAGGTGTGCAGAGGAACAGATGCAAGTTCGAGGGTGATTAATCACGTGTATCCAAAAAAAAAAAAAAAAAAAGAATCCAGCTGAGGGGAATGAAAATAAAAACAGTATGTACAGAACCTCCCGGATAAAACTCTTTATCCTAAAGCTAGAATGATGTCTTGGATCACCTTCATAGTTCAAAGACACATGAATTGGCAAATCACAAGCATTACTGGGCGTTTCTTCAACTACGAACACTTGATTTTTGTTAAAACTCTGAAAGTACTTTTTCAACTCTGACAATCCATTATACAAATATTGTTTTAATTATCATTTAAATATCATTAACTAAATTACAGATGCCCTAAAATCATTATCAAAACAAACAATGGAATTTCAATATTTATTGTGTGAAAAATATAAATTTTAAGTAAATTACGACTGACTAGTAAGTGTCATTTCCACCACAGCAAACAATTTTACAATTAATACTTTAATCAAAAGATAAATTGAGGCAAAAATGTCAGCAAAAACATGTATGAGATGAAATGAGACAAAGTAAATATGATTTTATTTCTATTTTTATTGTGTGTCTTTTCCAGTCAAGCTGTAATTTTGTAAAATTATACTAAAAATCATGATTTGATATGCGTTTATGACATAAAAATGCTATTAAATAAGCCTTAGAGTAAATAAACAGTTGACCATTTAAAAAAAATTAAATGTCATTTCCATCACTGTAATTTGTGGTAGAAATTAATGGATGAATTTGAATTTAAATAGAATATATGTAGTAGAAATAAAATAAGTGGAGGGGTGGAGTTAAAAAGTTCACTTAGCATTTTAAAAAAATATTACCAAAAAAGACCCAAGTTAAAGAGACACCCTATTATTATTCATACTATATATAAGACCAGTATAGATTTAGTATTGTACACCAGTAACGGGAGTGACATAAAACACCTGGTCTAACAAGCACCTGGTTTCCTTTTTTGTCATACGTAGATAAATTTCAGCCTTGAAGGAGGGAAAACTGAGAGCTCTTCTAACTAATGAAGCAAAGGCTATCGATTAGGCCCGTCACAAGAGGAAGGCATAAAAGTACACATTCAATAAGGGACTTCATATCCCGTCCAGCTAGTGTAAAGGTTAAGTGCTAAGGAATATTACCAGGATCAATACACGACTGCAACTTCACATATAGCACACCATGTCTTCTCACTTTCTCACTGGACAACTTGATGTATGCAGAACAGAAAGTCCCATTTCGGTGAAAAACTTAGGAAGCTCGCATTGCATGGCAAAAACCCCAGTTCATTGCTCACCGGTGGTTAGCGGCGTCCTGTAATAAAGCCTTCGCTGTCATCAACAACTCAGCAGTGTAAACTGGAGCTTATTAAAATTTAATAACCATCACTTTGTCTCTGTTCACAATAAATAACAAACTCAATTTCCTCCGTTACGACGAGAGAGGCTCCTTAAGCAAGACAAATGAATGCTTTGCAGCACAGACTAACAACATTAACTGGCTAATTAAACAACAATAGAGGATGCCGGGGCTTCTTGCGATAATTATGCAATGTAGTTTAATGAAAAGGTTAACTGTGCATGAGAAATACGATGTCTTTGTCTCAGTGCCAGACCAGTTGGGTATCAGAAAAACACATTTTCTGGATTTTCCTCACTAAACAAGGCAAATGAAATGTGTTGCACGGCTTCTGCTGAGTGTTTTTCGCAGACCCCAGACATAGGTATCCCAGACAGCACAAACTTTAAATGAGGTGTAACCATATCCTTCGATGGTTCTGATATTATCTATTCTTGATTCTGCTCAGCAGGGCCACAGCAATGTTTTTAACATTGATAATAATAATTAAAAAAAAAAAAGTTTCTTGCTTATCAAATCAGCATATTAGAATGATTTCTGACTGAAGTGATGGCTGCTGAAAATTCAGCTTTGCATCACAGGAATTCATTTTAAATATTTAAATAGAAAACTTATTTTAAACTGTATATTATTATAATTTAAGTAACACACCTACAGTCATTTGACCAGAAAATAGATATGATTAGATTGCTGAGAGGTATGGATAGCCATTTCAGTCAGCCACATTTCCATAAGCTAAGCCTTTAAATATTCCATTAATTGATAATGTAAATGCCCTTGAGATGCAGACTTTAAGCTGGTAAATCTCTACTGGGGCCTCCTTTCCATTGCAACACGACAATCTCAATGACAAAAGCTCTTCTAAAACCTTCCAACGGAGACCTAACGACACTCCTGTTTCTACATTTACACAAAAAGCTGCATTTTATGTCTATATCCCAGCAAATTTACTATAAGTTACTAGTAAAGTTACTAATGTGAAAAGTTTAGTTGTGTTGGGGGCCCTATAGAGGTGAAACTAATCTTAAATATCTATGGTTCCACTGAGAGCTAAACTCAAGTAGTCCCACTGGCCTTGTTTGCTACTCTTCAGATAATATTGCTGAATGTCATTCTATTTTTGTGAACTGTCCTTCAGAATGGCTTTTATGATATATAGTGGAAAATGATGGGAAATTAGAGATCATGAATGTGATTAGAAGAACTCAAACCTTTGTCACCCATATGAAAAACATCATAGCTCAACATGCCTGGAAAACGCACTTAGCTCCTCCTAATGTTCTGAGCCATCGATGTTCTACAAAAATGAGAGAAACCATAAAATTAATTTAAAAAATGAATATATATGCACAGTATAATTTAAAACCTAGCAAACCATGCTGCTTAAAAAAGTGAGTGCATATTCCAACCATGCACAGAGTGTTTATTAATTGAAATAAAAACCCTCTAGAGGAGTCAAAAACAACCAAGGGATCAATAATGTATGGCTGCGCATTGTGCACATGATGTGGCTGTTAATTATTCAGTAAACGGACTGACATACAAGTCCATTAGTGGTTTTTTAAATGCAAAATTACTGTGCATAAGAGCAGCTAGCTTTCATTTTTTCATGGCTTACAAGCTTAAAGAATTTATGATAGAAAAATATTTATCTCGTTTTGAAACCGTAGGATGCAAATCTCCAATGATGAACCATAATGGATGATGTCTTTTCAAAAAGAAATGTGCTTTATGGAGCATTCCCACTGCAGGCATTTGAGAGGCTTTTGTCATGAATTTGTGATGAACTGTTGGTTGACAAATAGAAAAACTTGAATATTGTAGGCATTTACACCGTTTTACTTACAAGTTGACACATTTAATATGCTCACTAAAAGCTAACAGGTTTAAATGACTTTTCCTCTTGCTGAGTGCAGAACTGTATTTTGCATGCAGGAGTGATTCTGAAAACATTCTTGTTCTTGTATAACATAGCATCTGTGCATAAAATTTACATAAAAACATGTAGAATATTACCTTGATCAGCAGATGGTCACACACTAGCAGAAGCATGCAAACTCATGCATATACAGTGACAAAACTGCCACCATTAACAAAAATCATTATAGTATAATTTTATAGCAAGAAATTATTAGGGCTGACAAGTAATAAATTCCAATGAATTACATATGCTGATTTATTAACCAAATGAATTACAGTTAATTCCATCAAATATACAGTATGTTTTTAATATAAATAAATACATGTGTATATACATACACACATATAATTTATTCTATTTATTATTTATAACATATATAAAATATACTGTAGCCTATATATATAACAGACTGACGTGAATGTCATGTATTTTAAGACGCTGCTGTAAAGTTTAAAGTACTTCAACTTAAAATGTTTTTTTTTTTTTATTGCATTGCTATTTATATAAATAATGTGTTTTACAATATAAAATACCAATCTACATGTCTTACTATAGGGCCCAAAAGATATCAATCACACCCGTTTGTTACTAGTAAACGCCAATGATCACTGGTTAGCTGTGTATACATTATTGATTTATTTGTCATACACCCCTGGAGTTATGCTTAAAGTATTTTCTCACCCTTTCCACCACCTCATCTATCCCACAAACATGTCACCTAGTTACGCAAACTGACAGGAGTCAAGAAAAAAAAGCAGAGACGGTAAACAGCTACACGACTGCGGGACCGAGTATTGCTTTCAGAAGATCACAGAGCTGAAATTGCACCTGACATTTCAAAAGACAAAAAAGTTACGCGTACACACGCTCCGCTGACAGAGTTTCTCCCCCGTTGCCCTCTCTGGGGTGTTTCTTTATTAATGAGCAGCACACATAAAACGCAACAGTATGACTGAGGGTGTCACTCATCAAAAAAAACTCCATTCACAGCTGTCTCCTCGCATGGAGAGGAACCATTCTTTTTTATAAGGACAAGAGACAATCACTGATTGCCCGGTCTTTCAGATGACCAGACCTTCAAGCCTCATTTTTCAGACACAGTATGAATATTGTATGCAAAGTGAAGCTAGTTTTTGGCAGCACAGGGAGCCTAGGATGGATCCGCGGATATATAGAGGAAGGCTTTTCCTCAAAGACGGCTTTACTCTGTGGAGATGTGTGTGCGTTTGTGTGCAGGAAAAAGTGAAACCAAGAAAATGCTCGAGTGAGTGACACTTTTTTTTTTTAACCCAAGCAAGAACTGTTATTTTCTCTGGATGTTGTTTTTTTACCTTTAATATTTGAAGCAATAATGCACTAATTTATTTTCCTAGCAAGAAAACAAGACTAAAACATTCCCAAAATATGATCAACTGCATTTAATTGTCTGTATAATCAAAGAAGCTGAGCACAACAGAAGTTTTGGTGTGCACAGCAGAGGCGGCCGCTGTAACTCATAGCTGTGGGGCTAATAGGGTGGAGGGGGGAGAGTCTGGCAGGGACAGGTTTGATGTGGAGCTGTCACTGATGGAGAAGGTAGCTGAGCATGTCCAAAACACCAAACACAGACCTCTGCTCCTCCTCTGCTCCAAAAAACAGAATACAGGAACACAGTTGTTTGAATAATAAATACTTGTGGCACTCGAGTGGCAAGGTGCCTGCAGAGACGCGCGCCCAGAAAACGATGTTGATGTGTGGGGAAAGCCGGCCCGACATATGTTGCCATGAATAAGGTATACGGGAGACATCAATGCAGCTTCCGTATTTCCAGGAGCAGGAGTTTCTCTCTGGCGTAAATTGACACATCCTGAGAGGGAATAAACTTTTGGAGGAAAAGCAGCGTCCTTCGAAAAAAAAATGCCACAATTCATTTCCCGAGTTGCTGACCAAGTCTGTGGAAGTTTCTCTACTGGTTTTCTTGGGAGATGGTATCTTATTAACTGAATAAAACCCCACTGGAGAAAAAAAAAAGTCTCTAGCTGGTCATTAGCTGGACTACTAGCTGATATGGCCGAGGTGACCTGGTAGACCATCTTGGATATTACATTTCTGAACTGATTGTTATCATGTTATAGCCAACAACAGAACAATAGATTAAATTAAAATTCTATACTATTTTCTCCAAATAAATAAATAAAATTATATATATGATATATATATATATATATATATATATATATATTATATATATATATATATTTATTTATTTATTTTTTGATGATTGTGATACATGAAATGAGATGATACATCATGATGGGTTTATCCTAATAAATAAATTCAAATTCAAAATCTCCAACATAATCTGAAAAATGTCATGATTTAGATAAACTGTGCATCCTTAATCTTAAAGCTAGAAGACCACAAACTTGCATTCAGTTCTGGCTCTGTTCAGGTATGGAATTCCATTCACATTGGAAATTGTCAGTCTGGTTAGTTAAGATGACAACAGAAAAAAATTATGAACACATGCTCCTGGTCTGTCCAATTCATTAGTGTACAAAGAAAACTATGTCTGTCTGATGTCTGTCTGTCTTCCTTTCTTGCAGATGCCACTAAGGCTGCAAGGATGGGAAAAAATAAAGTTAACAAATTAAATATGAAATGCAGAATTTCTTGCCGCTAGTTAATGCAGTAGAGCAAATACAGTTTTTGATTAAAAGGATCATTGTTGTGATGCTCTTGACTTTACCTTCAGCTTCCACATCCCAGACAAAAAGTCTAAAAAGGTGCAGCCGGTGGCGTTTCAGGATGGGACATTGTGAAGTCACATTCAGGTCTGGCTCCATTATGGTGTGGAATGCTTTTCACATCGAATATTCTGTTTTACTCTGAAATATGACACATTATGGAAGTAAAATGGATTGCAAATGCCATTTCTGACTTTATCCATGTTCCAAGACACATTTTGACCACCTAAACTTAGTATAACTTAGTTTTCCACCAGGGAGTCCACTTAACATATATATAAAAAAAAGGTTTAAAAGTTTAAAAAGACTCTTCACTCATGCTTTAAAAAAAAAAAAAAAAAAAGATCACCGGGCAGGTGACTAATAAAAATCAAACGGAACGCGTGCAGGTACTAGTGGAAGAATATTTCATCCACTTTGGGACAGCTGTGTCTTTTGATGGCCCTGGGAATGGAGCCATTTTAGTAGTTGATGTGTCCATCCATCGCCGATATCTAATACGCAGTTATGCAGCGCACCGAACATGACAGAAAATCATTAGCCACCATTGGCTGCTAACTGTGACATGAATGACTGAAGAAGCAGTGAAGCGTTCAGTTTTGCGTGGCAGTTAAACGTCGGCCTGAAAGAGCGAGAGCCCGGCGAGACCCATGATGAAGCATCTTGGGGGAAGGCCACCGTCACCCTCCTACAGAACATGAGCAGGAGGAGAAAGAGCACCTGTGTTACAACCAGCTAAGATCTGACACCGGGGTCAGTCGAGCCATATGGTGTCTGTTCTATACCAAAGAACTCTAAATGCCAGCTGATAGTGCAGAGAGTCACTTTGCTATGAGATGTGGCTTTGCACAGCTAGCTGGACACAAAGAGGAAGTCAACACTTCGAGGGCACAAAGGGGAACGGTACATTTTCAAAATCTCAGTAATCCTGGTCCCAAGGCAGTTTGATGGGAGAGGATTTGCCTAGCAGACCAGTAGACGGGTGCGATGCCTGCAGACTGGAAGAAAGAGTCATTCCAACATCACTCCCACATGTGCAAGCCTCTATACTGTAATGAAAGGCAGTTTCCTGTCTTCTCCCCATACTGGGCCATGTAGAGTTTCTGCACAGAGTTCCCCTGAGCCCTATCACCTCATCCTGAGAGAGAAAGACACACACACACAGATGGAGACTCCTCAAGGGACTGACCAGTCTGTCTGTGTTCACTGACTACAGACAGTGTTATTCCGGCTCCCTCTCGTCTCAGCAGTCCATGTTCATTACTGAAAAATGTTTTTCCTTGGTTTCAAAGTGGGAAACACGTGAATTAAAAAGGTAGAAAATCGTCAAATTACAAATTGAGTCAGCGCCTCAATTATTTGCTTCATTTGATAATAACGTGTGGTTAATTATTCAAAGAGGTTAATTAAAACGAGGTTGATGAAACTGGAATAATGCGAGGGCTGCTAATATTTCCCGTCTGTCCAACTTGCATGTCTGAGCTAAATATTTTTGACAATTAAATCCTAATTAATATAAACATCAAGAAATATTAAATCAACACTCATATGTTCATTTAATCATGTGTCCTAGCGCTTAATGGGTTTACCATAAAATGAATATTATAGTACTCTCATTTATTTTATTATACAGTATATTTTAAATACAACAATGACTATGCTCACAAACAATCATCTAGTAAAGAAATAAGCAAAAACATTACAGTGATTTTTACCACAGTTAAACAGTGTAGTTATGCACTATTAAACAGAGACTAAAACCTGGTAAAATCACTGTAATACATGGAAGTATGACAAAAAACCCAATGCCCATTAATACTAAATACCCAATATTACTAATAATAAACTGTAATTATTTGTTAAATGGGAAGTTTTTTGGGGTCTTATTATTATTGTTACCAATAATACTATGACCCCAAGTTTAATAATTACATTTCATTATTATTATTATTGTTGTCCATATTTAGAAAATGTTTTGAATTAGCATAACTGTAGATCATTTACTGTGTTCATTTTTATTGGTTTATAGCTAACTGCATTGAAGTGAATTATTTAATCTAAAATTATGCATTATATAAAAGTGTAATTTTAATCATCCATGCAAGCACTAGTGAAAAGAAAGCAGATGTTGTGTTTTTATTGGTGTCAGTGTGAATACCAGGTTAAGCTGGTGAGCGACAAACAGGGAGGTGAAAGCACTTTCTCAGTCCCACTGGAGAGTCTTGACGTGAGCCCTACGGGGCATTATTATGGGACCCGGAGCGATGTTTCAGCTTCCAGTCTAACTGCCCCGCCAGTCAGCTTGCTTTATTTACTCTGAGCACTGTGTCCGTCTCACTGATGTGTCTGCTAGGGCTGGGGAAATAAAGCTGTTCGTCTTTTTATGGCTGCCGGTACTGTTTACGGCTGATGTGTCCTAACCGCCAGCCGATGCTATTTATCTGCCTCCAGACATCCGGCTCACTCGCTACGATTCCCTCGTGCAATATTTCACCTCGAAGTCCATTCCTCAACTGAAGTGTCTATACACACATGTGTGTTTGGGGTTTGCTGGGTGAATATCTACACTTAAAAAAGACATTCAGGTGATCACAGTTGGGTAACAGCTTAAAAAGGGTTCAAATGGTTAGTAAAAAGGTTCTAAATCTTTCTAGCAGTGCTTGTGTTAACGTTAAAGGCACAGTTCACCCAGAAAAAAAATCTTTCAGCATTTACTCACCCTCAAGTTGTTTCAAACCTATATGAATTTCTTTCAGCTGTTGAAGACAAAAGAAGATATTTTGAAGAATGCTGGTAGCCAAACAGTTGACGGTAGCCATTGATTTCCATAGTACAGAAAAAAAAAATACTATGGAAGTCAATGGCTACCGTCAGCGGTTTGGTAACCAACACTCTTCAAAATAAAATATTTGCGTTTAGCAGAAGAAAGAAACTCATACAGGTTTGGAGCAAGTGGAGGGTGAATAAACGATGACAGAATTTTTATTTTTGTGTGAACGAGCACTTCAAGTATGAAACTTTGACAGCTTATTTGTGTTACCAAGATTAACAATATCTCAACATATTGAGATACTCAGTACTAGAACTATCCTTAGTAACAATTCTATAAAATCGTTATATTTTATTAATAACTACTAGTCAAAGACAAACATTTAAAAATTATTTTTTCCTATTCAAATTTATTTATATATTCAAGATTTCTCACTATATGAAATTAAACTTGTTTCCACCAATAGCATCATGAAAGAGTCATTTCCCCTCCCGTCTCCAGTCAATAGGAACTGACCGGGCTTTTCGACTAAAATATTTTCATCATGGGCTGGCAGCACCCTTTCATGCTTTCTCCCATGGAATTCATATGGACATGCTTGGTTTAAACCACCTTATTAAAGAAAATAAAAAATAAAATAAAAAAAGGATTGTAGGAGGAGAGTGTGCTTGTGGGGGAGAGAAAGAAAAAAAAAAAAGCCTGGGCCTGTAGTAAATCCTGACACTTCCACGCACACTTGAATTTCATTTCAAACACTTGTCTTTCCGTACCATAACAGATGTCAGCTCCTCTGATGTCGCACTAGCAGGAGGCTGAATAAGGTCTCACTCTTGTGCGTTTTGAAGCTATCAGTCGACGCGACTCTGTGTTGTGCCACATCAAAAAGGGGAGACACCGCGTCACCTGCCGAGCTCTGAGCGAATATCTTCAAATCAGTTGTCCAAGACATTTCCCCCTATTAGTGCTCCACTCCCACACAGGCTTAAAGACGCAGACGGGCCTCTTTTGGATGTGCTAAGCGGGCCTCTATGTTACAGCTGATAGATCATAAAGCCTAGCTGCTTTTATTATGCCGCGTGGTGACATGTCCGTCAAAGCTCTGCGTGGAGATGCGAGAAAAGAGGCTGGGGATGTAACGCAGGGATGGAGACGCAAGCTGCTACACAACTAATAAACAAAAGCGCAACTTGTGTTCACCCAGCCGCTGCTGAGTGTTTGAAAATGCCATGTTTACCACAGAGCTGCTAAAAGGGCAGAGAAGAACAAGAACACGGCAGAACACATTATCATTACAGCTAATAAGCAGGCAACTGGTCAGAAATTCAATATAATTTTTTTAATTCCCATTTTTGTGGGAATCCGAATCAGATAAAAGAGCCTTAGATAGACAATACATACATAATATAAAAAAGTAGAATTCCACTCACAATACAGCACAACCTATTGTAACCTAACACTTAATTATGATGTTTAACATTTATTTAAATACGGTCAATTTGCAGTTTCAATGTTCGGAAAAACTAAATATGTCAAGTAACATGCATGCTTCTGAAAGGTTGTAGGTCTGGTACTCACATGGGTGACACAGGTTCGAGCCAGGCCTGTGATGTTTCTTCATCTATTTCCCCTAATCTATTTTAAGTCTCCTCCTCATGGCATCTCTCTAAATTTGTATCTCAAAAAGACCTCAAAAGCCCTAAAAAAAGAGAAATGAATCATATGTAATTAAAAGTAAAAATGAATAAAAATATTATTAAAATATTTTAAATACATTGAAAAAAAACAGCAAAGAAACAAAATTAAGAGTTGCAAATAAAATAAAATCAGTATCAGGTGAAGTTTTTGATTTCAGGACAGCCTGAAATACATGAATACATAAAAAGAACTACAAAAATATATATAAATAATAATAATAATAATATAAAAAATAATAATATAAAAAACCTAACCTAATAAAAAAGTATGTGATTGACTGCAATGCAAGTAGTGTTTGGTGTATTTGAAACACACTATAGGTACACATACACTATAAGTATTTATAGAGATGCAAGACTCGAGTGTGTGTGTGTGTGTGTGTGTATTTCTTGAAAGCACGTGGGTACTGGAAGTGTGTGTTTTGGGGGTGAGTGTAATCTGAGTAGATCATGTTTTCCAGACCTCAGATGAAGAAAAACAGCTCTGGCAGTCTGCCGTTTCATCTCCTGCACTGGGGTCCAAAACAAAGAGAAGATGATTGATTGGATGATGAATAATTTAGAGGCGGAGAGCTGTGGGATGAGCAGCACATGCGTGAGGCTGCCCCGCTCCTGGTCTCTCCTTAAAGATCGCATTACAAGAAAAAGTTGCCCCTGATTATACTAATGTGTGTCAATGTTCATTTGCTAACCTGATATATGGAAAATGAAAGAAGCCAAAACAGAGTGGCACTTTGGGAGGAAAGAAAACGGAGGATCCCTGTGCAGCCCATCACAAACTTCCACTTGATATAGCGCAGAGCGGATTCAACATACCTGCTCATACTCAAATGGAATTTGTTCCTACAGATCTTTAGGCTGAGGTGGGCTCCTCATTACACGTCTCTGTAATGTTTGAACATATTTAATGAGCATGCAATACAGCACACTGAATAAGCATAGATGTAAATTAGCACTTCCTTAAAACACAGCACCTCTCCTCTCAGTTAGGAACAGTTACAGAGATGCTGGTTCAACACCCCCCACCCCCCCCATAGCAATTATAGGACTGACCACAGGGGGCACTGATGTGACGTATTTGCAGCCACACAAAATGAAGTGGAGATGCACACAGGGCTTTTTCCCCAATATCAACTCTAATGAAATTTCATTTGGATTGTAAATGTACAGTAATTTACTGACATAAATGTGTAATGGGACCCTGAATCCACCGACATTGTGCTGGCTAATCAACTCATTTGACAATGAATAGAGATCTATTAAGAAAGAACTTAGCATTTCACATGCTTAAAATGGGACTTTTCCATGAAAAAAAAAAAAGGAAGAAAGAAAAAATTTAACTTTTTGGGGGATTGTTTTTAGTGCTGGTCTCATTTTGTATGATTTCCTCTAAAAGCCTAAACTTAGTTCAAATTTATCATAGCCGTTTCAAAACAGATTGTTTCAAAAAATCCAATTTCTGATGTGCTTTGAATTAGATTCTCGCACATGGAAACAAAATAGCATTAGCAATGTTATTTGAAAATTTTAAAATACCTTTTTTTAATAAAGAAAATAAAAGAGAAATTTAAAAAAGGAACAAGACAGTGCCCTACAAAACTGTTTATTATTTATTTTCATATTTTAATTTATTATATTAATTGTTTAAATATTTCATGCAATATCTCATTAAATATATTTCAATTTAAACTTAAATAATAAAATAAAAATATGATCATAAAAATATCTAATAAGAATGTTTATTAAAATGTGAAAATATTGTGGAGATTTTATTTTTTTATTTTAGTGTGATTTTAAACAGAGTTTTAAAAAAGATTATTCTAAAACAGAAAAAAAGGAAAACAATATAACTTCAGAAAACACACTGATGAAAAACCACTATGCTAATATCCCAAGAGGCAATCCACTGTAAAAACATGTAATCAAATTGAATTTCAATTTTGTGACCAAGTGGTGTGTAATGGAAAGATTGCTGGATGCAAATCATCTGCGCTCCTAGTCAGAAATCAAGTGGCGTGTGCATGCATGAGTGTGTGTGAGAGCGAAAGTATAATTCACCCCCTGGTAAGAGTAAATTCAGAACGGTGAGGGTGAATCAGTTTCGAGGCGAATGATTGAGCCCTCTTCCTCAGATCCCGCCATCAATGTACAAATGAACAGCTTGGAGGTGAGATACCCGGTGAGGAAGAGGCACTATCACGCCAGTTGTCATTATTCGTCTCCTCTAGTCCCTGAGAATACTGACGCCGAGGGTCCGGGAGGGGGTGGGCTGAGATGGTGTCCTGTTCGAGGCTTATAATGGCCTCCAGGACAGAGAGAGATGGAGTACTGACAGACTGAGGCAGTGTGACATGGCGCTGCAGCACTCTTTTAATTCTTTCACTTCTCTAGCCAGTCGCTCCTGCGCGGGGTACGGCGGACAGCACTGGGAGAGCAACGGTGTGTGATATGAAGCGGACTAGCATCCACACACCCACATGTGCTAAAAAAAAATGACTGAAGGCTCATCTATCACAAGAAAAGTGCTGCTGTGTTTCTGGTTGTGGGGCGGTGGGAAGTTGCAAGGTCATAGTAATTAAGAAAGACCTGCCTTTAAGGTTAGGATATCTCTGGCCACCTTTAAAAGTCCTTTCAAACTACATTTTCAGTACATTTTGTGCTTAAAGTGAGCTTGAATTTATCATTGAAATGTTTAGATTCTGTTGAACTTTGAAGCTTCTGCAATGAAAGAATTAAAATAGTTGACCTGTAAATGAAAACTATGAATATTTACTCACCCGCATGGCATTCCAAAGCTGTATGACTTTTTTCTTCTGTGAAACACAAAATAGAGTGCTTAATGTTTAAAGTGTTAAAAACGACAAACAGAACAAAGTAGTATCATAAAAATAAAAAAATTAAAATCTCTAAACAACAAGAGTTCCAAGGTCTTAAGAAACCTTTATACAAGGAAAAAAAATAAAAACATCCATTCAAATTATTATCCGCTAAAACGAAAATAAAATTTTGGTACAGTTAGTTGATTACACATGAGAACCAATTGTGTTTTTAATCATTTTACAGTAAACATGCTATAATGTGTCTTCATGCGCTACATTTGAATTTCTGCAAACACTTATGAGATTTGAATATAAGTTTTTAGGTAAATAATGGCTTACATGTTGACCCAATGCTCATAAACTATCGAATGAGTTCAGAATATAGTGTATAAGTAATATGGGCCACGCTAAATACACACTTGGAAAGACATGAAGGTGAGTAAATCGTGACAGAACTTTCATTTTTGGATGATGTGACCCATTTTTTTTTTTTTTTTTTATACAATATTGTACCTTTACAAAAACACAGTCATTTGAACCTTACTGTTACAATGATGAAGCGAAGAAATGAAGTTTCCAGCGGAGCCAACTCTCTGAACGATCCCAGCTGTTGCTCTGTGTCACTGAACTCTCAGGTAATTTTGAGGTGAGGTCATTTTAACCTCTGAACACACACAGGTTACAGCTGAAGTCAATGGAAAACAATGGAGGATGATGGGTAAGTAGTAAATACAAGTGCCTGTGAGGTATAGTGTTATAGTTCTCTGACCGGAATGAGACTGACATCACTTTAAAACAAAGAACGAGAACACCACACATACTGAAAACAACCTGAGTAATGAAAGACATGACTTTTGCCCATTCATAATGTAAATTGAGCATTCTAAAGTTTAACCTGATTTCAATTGGTTTAGATATAATTACCATATCTCATTTCATTGAAATGAGACTGTCTGTTGAATTAAGTGCTCAATTTTGTGTTAAATGATTGACAACTATTCAGAGTAATTGATTCTATAATGAGATATTTCATGAAAGAACCGTCTGCATTTGACTATACATTTTGCATTATTGTATCTTCATGCAGCTGGTGTGTTTACTCTAAATAATAAAAGGAAAAAAAAGCAATTATCTCTCAACAATTTCACACTAGTCTTGTTTATAAGTGTAATTTACCACAATTATATTTTCAAAATGTTCATGAATGTTCATCCTGGATTGCTTCACCAGACCTCCACTGTGAGTCTGTTACTTTAAATGTGATTTTTGTTTATTTTTAAAAATAAAATCAAATTCTCCTGATGCTTATTCTTTGTACCTGATATTGTCTCACTTTCAAAAGCATTAATGGTTATTTGTAGCCTGTTGTAATAGTTGTATTCAATTCTCTCAATTGTACTGAGTGGCAAAGCCCAATTTCATCCTCACTGAGCTGATAAGGGAAGAAACTCATATGTGCAGAGCATGCTGGGAAACCAAAGAGCCGATAGGACCCGGATGATTTTTAAGAATCAAATGAGGCTTTACCGCTCAGAACAAATCCGAGACCCACTCACAAATATTACAAAAGTCTGTCACCGATGCTCAAGAAGGCCACACACACTAATTCTTACCAAGAATAATGTAACATTTTAGGATAGTTTGTGTAAACTCAGTTATCAACTTGCCTGGTTTACAGTATGTAAATGTTATACCACATAGAGTCTTCGGGACAGCATAAAAAATTGTTCTTAAGATGTATTGTAGATCCTGTAAGGTTTATTATGCCTAATATCAAAATCCAGTTTAATTTGGAACAAAATAATGCAAAAACACAGTATTAGGAGACTCGAATACCTACTTCAAATGACTTTGTGCAAAACACACCCAAAGACTCCAAATGCCATCAGAGTGGTACTTTAACCGTCTTCTCCTCAGTACTTCACTGGTCAAAGAGAATGCAAATGACATGCCAATCAAATCACCTCAGAGGCATGGGATGCGTTTGGAGCCTGTTTAAAAGGCCAGACACATAACTATGGTTTACAACACTGTATGAGTAGGCAGAGAGAGAGAGAAAGAGACAAAAACACTGCCGATATTTTTGAAGCCGGCAAACGCTCCACATGGGGATTGTGAGTGCTCATCATCTTGTTTAGAGTGCATTAGCAGGCAGCGCCTCAGCCTCCTTTGCTCTAGTTTTCTTGTTGTCAGGGTGGAGAGTCCTGAGGCGATAACAGGAGCTATCCCTCCCTCTCTTTTCATTCGCCAATACGCAGGGGCCTAATTTTCCATCAGCAAAGCATGAAATCAGCTGAGAATGCCACACAACAAGAGTCGCTGTGGCTTTGCCACGTGAATTTTGGCCTCTAAATAAAGTTAAACTCCTGGGTGGAAGTAAAGTGGCTGTGCCTGCAGTTTGGGTGAGTAAAAACAACACTGGCAAATTATCTAGAAAAAGCCTAGAATTTATTTATCATACTAAGATTAGGGAATTTAACAAACCTCAAGGAACACACTGATGTATTGATACCCCAAATCAAGGTATTACTTTTCTAAGTGATCAGACCATTTTTACCTGGCAGATAATAAACTCTGTGAGAAAGCCCTATCTAGGTACCAAAATATCAAAAAGACTTGGATGTGGGCCCAAGAATGCCCTAGCAATCACCTATAACATCCCCAGAACATCAAAGCAAATGTTTAGCCATTAGGGATGTAACGATTAAGCCGGTTGAAAATCGATTCAAATATGTGACTATTCAAATCGGTTGAGATGCTAAACAAATCTCGATTCATTTAGGGGTAGGAGTTTATACAAATGTATGTCTGAGGGGAACTTACTGTCTTTAGAAAGGTTTAGATGGTATTTTTTATTTTCATCTTGCCTCTGTATAAAGCATATTAAAGTTCATAAGCACAGCTCTGCTTTGTTTACAGCGAAAACCAAGAAAACGCTCTAAGCACCACCTGCTGGCAGACAGTGACTCTGCGTCTCTTTCAGATTGTCTGCTGTTTCTGTTTCATGCAGATATTTTTATGTATAGTTTCACAAAACTGAAGTCATCATTCTGTTTTTGCTTCCAAATTATACAGTCTAATTTAGATTAAAATTGCTCATGTTGCATTTTAGACATTTTTTTAGACATTTATGCATTTAGCTTTTATCCAAAGCGACTTACAGTGCATTCAGGCTAACATTTACCTAACATTCCATTTTTTTGTGGAATCTTTAATGAATAGAAAGTTCAAAAGAACAGTAATTATTTGAAACTATTTTATACCATTATATGTCTTTAACATCACTCTTGATAAATTGAATGCATCCTCGCTGAAAAAAAAAAAAATAATAATCTTACTGACTCCAAACTTTTATATCAAAAGAATCATAAAACAATTTTAGAATAAACATTTGCCCATAGAGGAGTGTGTGGAATGTTTAAGTTTTGAAGTTGCTCAGAAAGTGAAAACTTTTAGAGAACAAATATGAGTCAAAGTGAACTCACAGATTTGTTTCTTTGCACTCCAGCAGCGCAGACTCCAATCGTAACTTCTTTCTCTCGTTCCACTACAAAAAACAACTTCCTTCATCAGAGGATGGTTACTCCAACAAACACGCACCCTAAGAGAGCAAGAACAATAGAGCTATTTCTCTGTACTGATTCACAAAAAACCATGCAAAATAGATGACAAGAACACAAAAAAAGGGCACATAAACCAGAGCTCAGTTACAACGGTTTTCCCTGTAAATAATGAATCGCCATCAGCATAGCATCAACATGCAGAGAAGAGGAAAATAAGCTTGACTCTCTCAGAGAACAAAACTTCTATATTTAATCTGTGCAGAGGGTGTCTTGTGCAAAGTACAAAAAAAACAAAATGGATCACAAGTTCTGTGGCATGCAAATTGCATCCTGCATATACTCTGAGCTTATCTGGCCTTGTCTTTGTGATTGACAGGATTTTTTTCTTAAATGTGCAGATTATAAATATTTATAATTGGGTTGATATCAGTGCCGCTGAGTTGCCAACTGCATCTATTGAACTAAGGGAGGCAAGGAGACAGCACTGTAAATCTTAGAGCACAATATGGCATGCAGATGGCATGGCACGCTGATAAATAAGCCTAGCTTTTGAGCGCTGCCACTTTTTTCTGCGAGTTAATGAGTGGAGCTATTTCAGTTTGGAGCTGTCAGCGCTGACGTGTGGTGCGGTCCTCTGCGGACTGCGCACGGCTCCTTGGGTTCAGGGTGAAGTCAACGGGAGCTCGCCGGTTCTCACGTAATGGGAGGTGACAGTGAAACGAAGTGGGGAGATGGTGAGGAAAATTTGGAACCGGATATCCATGCGCAAAAGAACCTGATCCAGAACCCGGGAATGTCACTGAAAAGCATTTGAGAGCACAGGAAGTGGCACCGTGTCCGTTTCTGCACGGCTTTTATGCACGTTCTACCCCAGACTGCATGTGTCTTACATAAGACGTATGCTATATATTGCTTGACAGGGGTGACTCCCTCGTTCTTCTCACCGTACAACCTCGACAGAGTCATCCAACATCAACATCCCCTCTCCAAATAGGAGCTCCGAGCCTCCTCTAGTCCTCGGAGTATTGCAGTAGAGTAAATTTCCACACAGTGGGCACTATTCTTCTAGAAAGGGCTTCAGGGTGAGGAATTTGAACACAGCCACAATGGCTTCATTATTCTTCTATTGCCTGGTCCACTGAGAGTCTAAAACAGTTCTCTCTGGACTGCTGTCAGCCTTCCTCATCTGCACCGAAAGACATGCAATGAGCAAGAGAGGGGAAAAAAAGGGAGGGAAAGAGAGCAAGCAGACTAAAATAACGGCATGTTTTTTCCAAGACACAAACATTTTGCCTTGAAAAAAAAAAAGGAATCAAACCAGAAAGTCTCAGCAGAGGGTCAGTGTTTGACAACTAGGTCACCTAAAGGTTCACTTGCACATCTCTGCTTAGTGTTTTCCATTAATAAAACCACAGAATATTAAAGCTTAGACTGAAAACTACAGCACAAACCATCTCTGAGTTTTTTGCTGCTATGGGAATTAGTTTGGTTGAGGAGCTACTATTGTGATTTCGCCGATACGGTCATGTGTGGCCTCAGTGGTCGTATTGAACTCGAATCTACTGAACCTCGTCGAATCTGAAATAGCTGCCCTTCTTTGATTGCTTTGCGGCGCGTGGGCTCATATCTCACCATATCATGAGCTCCTTCAGCCTCGGATCAACGTGAAACACCAGGCTAGACCACAAACTGAGCACTGCATTAACTTAGCATCTAGGGCAGGCCTGTACACTTTCTCAGTTGTGCGATATTTCAGTGTGTATTAAAAAGAAAAAACAACAACATGACTTTGGGCCCAACTTTGACAATCAACCAGTGATCAGACACTTTAGTGTGCAAGTTGTACCTACAGTAAATACATGTAAATGTGCACCGACAATTTGCAAACAAACAAAACGAATAACATTTTTTTCCTTCGTCCTCTCATTCTACGCTATATTAAACCCCAAGGGGTGTTTGAATTTAAAGCAAGCATGAAATCCAAACTCTTCAAGCAGATTAAATTCAGAATCAAGCAATCCATGTAAATGCTGTGACAACAGGGGGCCCTGTGCAATTAGTATGCTGGCTACTGCCAATGCAATTAGGCAAACTAGACAGCAAGAGCTGGGAGCCGTGGACATAGAGAAAGGGCCCGTATTTCCATTTTATTCCAGAGGACACAAGTGTGCGTATCAGAATAATAGAAATAAATGTTTCGGTTTTCTAATTTAACAGTCTTAACTTTATACACTGAAAATAAACCAAGAAAAAGAAGTTTACTGTTGCTAAAGGGACTTCTGTGAGTAAACAAGCCCAGAGCAGAGAGGCTGTTGGGAAAAAAAAAAGGACCATTTAGAGAATTCTCTCAGGTGGATCCATCAAAGTGGCAAGCTGAGGAACACAATGGAGGACCACCTAGAGGAATAAAACACTCTCATTTGAGGGTACATAAACAAGCATGACAGGCAAATTCTCTCTGAATGTCCCAATGGAAATACAAGCACAAACACTTTATACTTAAACTAAAGGTAAAATTAACATCAGTAAACAAAACCTGAACCCAGAATGCAAGATGAAAATCATTTAGAGTACTTGAACTACTAGCAGAAAATAAGAACGAAACGCATCATTTACTCACCCTCATGTCATTCCAAACCTGCATGAGTTTCTTTCTTCTGTGGGGATGAAAAGATTAGGGCTTAATCAGCACGGATGCAACTGATTAAAAGTGAGAGTAAATATATTTATAATGTTATAAACATTTCAATTTCAAATGAATGCTGTTCTTTTAAACTTCAGTTTGCATCACAGGATTAAATTACAGGTATCTTAAATTGTAATAATATTTCAAAATATTTCTGTATTTATTGTATTTTGGGTCAAATAAAGGCAGCCATGGTGAGCATAAGAGACTTTTTTCAAAAACATCAAAAAAATCGTATTGACTCCGAAAGGTAGTGTACATCGATTTGTTTCTCACATAAAGTTATCACGACTTCAGAAAGATAAACATCTTTAAAATAATAACAATAAAACAGGTCAAAACAGTCAGGGTGTGTGAATGACAATTTCCATTTTTAGGGTGAACTCTCTCTTCTCTCGGATTGTCAGTTGATTGATCCCTGATAGGTCAAAACTCTTGGCTCCATTTTATCATCACATTCATGCATCTTTCCAGTGTGTTTACGTGTCATATTGATGTGGACAGCTGCCACGAGCGATAGTTCCAGTGTGATGTGCCATTCCCAGACTGCTGATTTTGGAGAGCTCTGTGATCTCCCATTGGGTTGAGTGTCTTTAGCCCAAGGGCTTAAACTCATCTCACACTCCCAAAGCCCAACTCTGGACACATGACTACCTGTCAGGGGAGAGGCAATTGGGCTGCTCGACTGCAGCTGGGGTCCAGTACACACACACACACACACACACACACACACACACACACACACAGTGTCATTTAATGGAGCATGCCAAGGTGATGGCAGACTTCTCCTGCATGTCTAACCCTTGCTGCTCATTTTTCCCCCCAGTCAGTCTGGTGGGTCTTATTTGACATCTATTATAATGTGGTATAGACTCCACAGCACTCACAGGATGGTGAGACTGGAGATTCAAACACTGTGGTGAATATTACACTTTATTTATGTAGACTTTAGTCAGAGCAGATGCCATATTCAATTCAACAAATGGAAATGAGTCTTTGGGATACAAGTACAGCCTGTTCAATATGCTGTCCTATTCAGCCAAAAAACACTGAAAACGTCTTTTCACAGATTTCCAGTAGTCATAAACACTGGAAAATGAGTTGTGGAAATAAAACAGGACTTAAGACTTTAAGACAGTATAACTTAATGAACAGACCATACATCTGACCATCACAACCTCATTTTCATTTGTAAACTGAATGACATCTATTGGAGCAAAACCAAATATTAGATATACAGTTTGGAATTTATCATATCATATCATATGATGATGAGATGATGATATGATATATATGATATGATAATATCATAAAGAGTTTTGATTTGAACGTTGCCTAATATTTTTATTTATTTCATAATTTCTATTCTACCATTCACTTTACTATTATTTAAAAAATCCAAACAATAGCAATAGTGTGTGGATGTGGTAGTGAAAAAAAGAGAATGTAACTTGACTAAATTGAAATATTTCTTCACGTACAGCACAAGCACATTCACAGTTCCTCTATAAACAGCCGTTGCAGGAAACTAAAAAGTTGGTATCATGTCAGAGATGCACAGAAAGGATCAGCGCAGGTTTTCTTTCCTGTTGCATGTGGTTCTCTCTTCCCCTTTAGGCTAGCAGTACTTCCTTCAGCTTAGGAGCACATGTGCGGCAGTAGAGAAGACTTCAGCAACCACAAACCAACATCTGTGCAGCAAACTGTAAAAACGGCAAGACCTAGAAGCATCTATTTCAAATGTTGATACAAAAGTCATCTTATTAGCAGTAACATGCTTCAGTAGAACACTTCTGGTAACATTATGGTACTTTTTAATCAAGGTTGTATACTCAAACTACAAACATTTTTTCTGCAAAAACAGTGCTATTTTAACAGATGCTCATTGACTCATGTGGCTCATAATCATGTTTTTCTTGGCAGTTATTCTAGGTTACTCCAAACGTACTGATCACAAATAGGAAAAACTCTGGAAGTGCTGGAATGAGTGCAATTTGCACATGTGTGACTGCAAAGAGTGAATCACAGAGTCAGTGTATAGAAATCTTCGTGTGAAGGAGTCAGTGAGGTTTACAGGACGTACTTCTGATCCTTGATCAGACAGAGATAGAAAGACATTTAATGCAGCACGTGTCCTGAAGAGCTGTGTGATGCTATTGCTCTCAGACGGTGGTTTGACAGAGATGGGACTTCAAGACTGTATAATAATGCTTCACTTAAGAACTAGTGACGTTAAAGACATGGTTATTGTGAGGTGACTCATTCTATAGCAGCACAGATGAGCCACTGCTCCTCATGACACATTACAATCTAGAAATACTTCAGAATAATAGTTGACAATAAATCATATAATCAAATCAAATCATTCAGATTTGTGTGAAATTATATATTAATAAATAATATATGATATAAATGACTAGGTTATATTTCACTCCAAAACAATAATTCTTGATTTAATTACACTTTCTTTTTTTCTTTTTTTTTTTTTTAGAATTTTGAGAATTTTTTTAGTACTGTATTAAAAAAAACTTCTTTTTTTTAATTTGTGATATATATAAATACATGCACACCACATACTGTGAAACAGTGATGAATCTTTAAAAAATTATATATTATTCATTTATTTACTTCTTAATTTACTTACAATTTTTATCATATATACATGTATACACAAACACACTTACTGTAATACAGTGATGAATTATCTATTATTTCTAGTTATTTCTTCATTCATTCACTCATTTATTAATTTATTTATATTTAAGCATCATGCTAATTCTGAAGGTTTCACCTTATGAAAAAAATTAAATAATTTATTTCATTTTGCACAAGGTTAAAAAATATGACTGGGTCATTTGTTCAGTACCATGGAACTTAATATGATATTGCATTGATATGATATTGCATTATCTGACAACATCCATGACACTTACTTGACACCATTCTTTTCAACTGCAAATTGAACAAGAAATTTCATAAAGAGCTACATAACAGATTTAGAAGAAAAAAACAGATGAATGAACACAGAGAGAGAGATAGAGAGAGAGAGAAAGAGAGAGGTAGATACGGAGCTTGTGCCATAAACCTCTCATGTGGTACATAAACATTAAGGCCAAGGAATGGAAAAGAGCATTTTTGAGTGTAAACCGATGATCATATTAATGTGCTGTGGGCTCACTCTGTGGCCTGTTACTCCTTTAAAATGCGGACTTCCACTTTTAACAGGGGTGGGGGGGTTCTACTCAAGGTTTGGCTGCACAAAGTGGTCTTTGGACAACAGCCCCTTGCTGGCATGGACAGCCACTCAGCACAGACCAGGATGTTTCAATTACAGTCCACGTAAGCGAGGGAATTCAGAAGCGCTGCCAAAAATGACAGAACAGATGCAAAACTAAAGCAAAGAATGCTGCAAAACTGCAAAACTTGTTGACATTCTGATCCAAATCAACGAGGCAAAAGCTATTTTCATCAGCAATATCACAGAAAGCAGTGAAACAAAAGGTTTCACTAACAAAGCTTTCCACAGAGACTTGACACAAGTGTTAGTATCTATTTACATACTGAGAATGCGCTCGCAGCAATTTGCATAATGTTTTTTTCTGCTGCATACTCTGGGGAGCTGCATTGTAACATATTGGTGCTTAATGAACTCTGAAAAAAATTGATTTTCCACAGTGTAAATTAAGAAATGCATTATAGCTGTTAAAGCAATCTTGAGGGAAATCTGAGACTTCCATGGTGAAAGTATGGTTAGAAAGTAATAAATTACATGTTACACTTATTTGCTTTAATTCATGCTAATTTCACCCAATTAATGTATCACAGAAGCTTTGTCCGCTGTCACAAGAGATTTAATTATTTATTCAGGGATTTTGTTTTTCTTCCTGTATGTTTGCCGCAATACATGTGATTGCATCTACCACAAAGCATGTATATTCGCTGGAGTGTTTATGCTAATAAATATCTGAAATATTTGCTCTGCTGTCTTGATGACTCTGTGTGTTTACATTATACACTGATTCTCTGTTATATTTATTGCAGCTAATGAGTGTGGCTGTATTCCAAATCACACTAATTGTATGTACAGTACATCTCTTATGATGAAGAACATACTTTAGAAAATGTCATAACACAATGAACCAGTGGTGAGACATAAAGAGTCTCCCTCATCACATGCAAGCATTAAAATGTAGCTAATCCAAGTCATTTAGCGTTATATATTTTAAGTCAAAACTAAAGCAGCTTCTTACTTTGTAACCGTAATCTGACATATTTCAGATACAAAACAGGACATTCAACGAGAAAGAATCAGTCAGAATGAGAAGCAGACGTTGAAAAAAGTGGGTGTCGTGTGTTTGAGTCTCTGTATCAGACAAAACCACGCCATTCATTCACACAGAGACACATAAAACATGCAGTAGACTTACTAGTGACATGCACTGACTAGCTGTTGTCGCCTTTATTTCGGATTATGTTAGATTTGTCCATATCGAGTAAAAGTGTCCAGAGCTTACCACCATTAAACAATATCATTTTGAGACTGCAATAAAATGTATCACCCAGGCCTAATGCATAACATCACATGCTATGCAGAAAAGGTCTCTTTGTGCTGAAAAAGGAGGAAGATACAGAAAAAAGCAGGTGGGAAAACCCCTTCTGTGTATCACTCAGCATTGCTGGCCTATGGGCAGCTTCTCGTAAAGCATGAATCTCTGATTTGCAAGACTAAAACAGAGGCATGATTGTGTCCAGGCCACAGTGTTCATCCTGTGAGCGACATGGACAGGAGATCTGCGTTCCTTCCTTTTCGCTCTGGCACATGCTGATGAGTCACTGTTTACAGTCTTTTCAGATCTGCTGCCCTCAAAGCAACCTTCCTGACAGCACTTTTCCATTCACTCAGAATCCGTGCATGTCGAAGCCTGACACTGTGAAGCTTAACAAACCCTTTTAACGATCTCAGGTTAAACTCTTTTTCTTCTAGGCCATGCTGCCATGAAATTAAAGCTAGCTGTCCAAAAACATACTCTATCTCTCTTTCTCACACACACACACGCAAACTGTTGTGTCTCACCAGAAGCTACATAAAGCATCTGTGGACAGTTTCAAACATTTGCACTCCATGCAGTTACACTCACTATACAAGCCAGTTTTTATGTCCTAAAGACATTGATACACATCATTAAATCCCACAGATTCTGTTGCACATGCTGGAATCATTTGCTTGAATTAGAGCATTGTTTACCAGCTTTAGTGAACAAAAACCTCTAGCTACCACCCAGACCTTTCCACAACCTGTATTTATGTACTAACTATTTAGGAGCCTTAATAGTGCATGTGTTTGATTTTGGCTGTATTTTTGTCTTTGACTTAAAAAAACATTTGAACTAAACTAATATACAAGTAATGAATCTATTTTTGGGATGAAAAAGCTGCTTTATTCAAAACAATTTTTGCAATATTATATTTGTATACTTTCCAGAACACAAGAGGTGGAAATGCTTTTGCTTTATTCTAAAGTAATTTTGCATAAAATATGATTTTATTTTATTTATATACAAGTTTGTTTTAAATACATGGGATGTAAATGCTGCTGTACTCAAAAATTGTTTTTCTTTTTTGTGGTGTACTGATTTTTTGTATAAATTACATTCAGAACATAGAAACAAAGCTAACTCCTGACAGATAAAATCATTTAAGCTCCTAAATTGTCACATTGTAGAAGTAGCATGGCTTATGAAGACAGTTTCATTAAGACAAACAAAGAAATCTGCCCACAACTGACACATTGTAGCACTGTCAAAATTTTTAGTCACAGACTAAACCAAGGATAAAAAGACGCCCTGCCCAACATCCCCCTTCCCTAGTGACACCTTCAATTTCTGCAGCAGCTGTGACTGTCCCATTCTGTTGATATTAAAAAGCTTATGTGCTGCTGGTTTTTCCAGTAAATTAGAGAAAACAAAATCTCCTGATTAGTCAATTAAGTGCCACATTAGTCCGGGACTTAATTAAAAGATAGGGCAGCCTCTTTAAGGATATGCAATGATGTGTACAGAATGGTTAAACAGGAGACTGAACGAATGGTGCTTGTTAAAACTCACTGTAAGTCACTTGACATCTTACACGACTGCAACTAGGGCTTCACAAATAGAATGTCAGGCTTTGGTGCTCCATAGATCTTGCTATGCTAATCTGGGACAGGGCAAGAAGAAGTGCCACGCAATACCAGCTGGCACAACAGAATGTAAACACTCAGGAAATGACAGGCTTAACGGTCCAAAGTGCTGATGCAAGCAGACACGCACTGATACACTAATGCATGTTTAGACCCTACTCGGATTGAACTTTGGAAGACTGAGAATACCCAAAGAGACAAAACAGGGAAGAAAAATCAGAAAAGAGGTCTCTTTAAAATCAAGTTTTTCTTTTCTCCTAGACAGCAATGTGATTAAATGGAGAGAAAGTGGTGAGTTTTCCTCTCAAGGCTCCTGTTTTTTCAGATGTTTCTTCTCTTAACAATGTCTCAAATTATGCTGACAAGTGCAATCAAAAGTCAAAGACATCAATTTGAACTTAAACATTTCTCAAATTCTCAAAAACTGCGATCCAAAATAAATGCTAGGTATTTACTCCTACTCTGTCAATAATTGTCTCATTTATTTCAGTTTTAATCATTTTAGGAGAAACATCTGAGAAGACATACATTAAAAAGTAAAAAGTTTCCATTTGCTCTGCATTTACTCGCTGTTTCTAGGAGAAACAAATGAGATATTAAAGTTGTTACTGTAATGAAAACTGATAACTTTAAGTTTCCTGAGGAAATAATTAAGTTAATTACATTTCTGGAGCTATAAAACTGCAATCTGTAATCAGTAACATTTTAGCTTTTAATTCCTACTGTAGGTTTGCATAATAACAATTTAATAGCAATAATAACAATTGCATAATTACATTGCTCCAAAAGCAACCTTAAGAGAAATATCTAAGACAAAGTTGCTATTAAAGCATAACTAAAATCCCATGACAAAGCAACCTCTAAATAATAAAACATCCCTCTGGGTAGATGTACTGTATAACTGCTCATTGACTTCCTCAGTAGTTGCAAAAATAATAATAGTGATCAGGTATATTGCATCATTTTCAAGAAATGCAGACTGTAAATTCACAGAAGACGGTCCAGACATGGTGCTACCGCATTCATATTCGTAATTTAAGAGATGAGAAAAAGGCGGATATTTCCTTTTGAGGCGGAATAAATTATGCATCATTTCATTCCAAAGAGAGGTAATATTATACTGGCTTTGTCTGTCCTACTTCATAAATCCTGAGCTTTAAAACACTCACGAATGCGCACACACAACAACACAATCTCTTTCAACCAACACACACACACACACACAAAAGACACAATTTTTGCCAGTGCCCTGAGATTAAGGAGCCAGTACACTAAAACATCACAGTTCACTGGCTGTGTTGCCATCTCAGCATCACATTCAATCCAGAACAATGTGACAGCTGACAGCTTGCACAGAGATTCATCCCGCTAAGCAGAATTATTTCTGCCATGTGCTAATTTATTAACAATCTGTGCATGCTCTAATGTAGTAAATTTGCATATACATTTTTAACCTGGAAGCCAAATCATGAATATTCCTCAGGCAGTGGAGTATTTCTCTTTGTTAGTCCCTTTCGATTCTTAGAAGTGGGACTGAGATGAGAAAGAGAAGTCACAATCGCTCCAATCTT